>NC_141626.1:33499494-33606994 GCF_047967505.1 Dipteris shenzhenensis
CATAAAAGAAGGGGAAAGAAAGAGTTTGAAAAGCTTGATTTGGTGCATTCAGACGTATGTGGTCCCATGCCTACACGGTCATTAGGCGGGGCTGAATACTATGTGACATTCATTGATGATGCAACTAGGAAAGTGTGGGCTTATGCTATAGCTCGGAAGAGTGATATGTTCCAGGTATTTCAGAAATGGCTGGCCTTGGTTGAGAATCAGTCAGGTAGAATGCTTAAATGCCTACGGACTGACAATGGTGGAGAGTATCTCTCTCATGACTTTCAGCATTTCTGTGATACTCGTGGGATTAAGAGGGAGCTTACATCCCCTCGTACTCCAGAGCAAAATCCAGTTGCAGAAAAGATGAACCGTACCATTCAAGAAAGGTTGCAATGCATGCTTTCCAATGCAAGTCTTTCTGGTGGTTTTTGGGCTGAGGCAATGAAGACTGCAGTGCATGTGATCAATAGATCACCTTATGCACATGTGCCAAAAGAGCTTCGAAAGAAGCTAGATCCTAAGTCTAGGAAATGCATCTTTCTGGGTTATGGTGAAAGTGGAGAGATGGGCTATCGTCTCTGGGATCCAGAAGCAAAGAAGATCATACGCAGTCATGATGTGGTCTTCAATGAGAAGAAGATGCATAAGGCACCCATGAGGGATGTGGAAATGAGGAGAATCACTTTCCAGGATGTGAATCCACCTGCATATGTTGATAGACAGCAAGCTGTCCATGCACCAAATGTGCAAGAAATGGTGCCACCAAGTACTCCCACAGGTATACAATCAAGGGTAGATGATGGATCATCTATTGGTGGAAATGATGAGCCAAATGTGGCTGATATGCAAGTGGGACAGCAAGCTGAAATGCCCTTGAGAAGATCATCTAGAGTGTCTAGACCGCCTGATAGGTTTGTTCCAGGGGTAGACTATGTGATGCTTACTGATTGCGGGGAGCCTTCTTGCTACAAAGAGGCTATGATGCGTGAGGATCAACGCAAGTGGGAGTATGCTATGCAATCAGAGATGAGTTCACTTATGAAAAATAAGACTTGGGACTTGGTTTCTTTGCCACATGGAAAGAAAGCATTGCCATGTAAATGGGTCTACAAAATGAAGGTCACAGGTGATGATGTGCCTAGGTACAAGGCCCGTTTGGTTGCTAAAGGGTTCAAGCAAGAGAAGGGTGTGGACTTTGATGAGATATTCTCTCCGGTTGTGAAGATGACCACACTTAGATGCATCCTTGGACTAGTGGCAGTAGAAGATATGGAGCTTATGCAAATGGATGTCAAGACAGCTTTCTTGCATGGGGATTTGCATGAGGAAATTTACATGGTGCAGCCAGAAGGCTTTGAAGAAAAGGGCAAAGAGCATTTAGTTTGCAAGCTAAAGAAGAGTCTCTATGGTCTTAAGCAAGCACCTAGAGAATGGTATCAGAAGTTTGATGCTTTCATTCGGTCCCAGGGTTTTAGAAGGAGTGAAATCGATCACTGCCTCTACACTAAAAGGGCTAAGGATAGTAGCCTGATAATCCTGGCACTATATGTGGATGATATGCTATTGGCTAGCAAGAATACTTATGAGCTAGATGCATTAAAGGCAAAGTTGCATGAGGCCTTTGATATGAAGGATTTGGGATTTGCAGGTCATATTCTTGGTATGCGCATCACGCGTGATCGGAGTAGGAAACTCCTTTGGCTTTCACAAAAAGAGTATGTTACAAAAGTATTGCAGCGTTTCAATATGGAGGGGGGGAAGGCAGTGAGTACTCCATTGCCTCCATATGTGAAACTGAGTCACACAGATAGTCCCAAATCAGATGAGGAAAGGGCCATGATGGCCAAGGTTCCTTATGCATCAGTAGTTGGGAGTCTTATGTATGCTATGATAGCTACTAGACCAGACATTGCATTTGCAGTGGGAGTTGTTAGCCGATATATGGCTAATCCAGGAAAGAGGCATTGGGAGGCAGTTAAGTGCATCATGAGGTACATGAAGGGTACCAAGGAGATGTGCATTTGCTTTGGTAAAGGAGACATGCGTGTACTTGGGTACACAGATTCAGACTATGCAGGGCATGTGGATAGTAGGAGATCCACTTCTGGTTATGTGTTCACCTTTGCAGGTGGTGCAGTGTCGTGGATGTCTCGCGCACAGAAGTGCATTGCTTTGTCTACCATAGAGGCTGAGTATGTTGCAGCCACAGAGGGTTGCAAGGAGGCTATATGGCTTGATCGGCTAGTGGGAGATTTGGGGATTCATACAGGTGTACCGACATTGCATAGTGATTCCATGAGTGCTATTCAGCTAGCACGGAATCCGGTCTTTCATGCAAAGACCAAACACATTGAGGTCAGGTACCATTTCATCAGGGAGGTACTTGAGGACAAGCGCATAGAGCTTGTCAAGGTTCATACAGATGATAATCCTGCAAATATGCTGACGAAGAGTCTACCTAGTCAGCGGTTTGAGTATTGTCGTGTATTGATGGGCATTGGATAGTATGCTCACTGGTTGTTCTCCCTTAAAGGCACATTGTCCTTTAAGTGGGAGGTTGTGGGGGTTAAAGGTCACTGTGCCTTAACCCCAGTTATGTACAATACTCAAACACATATATATATGAATGAAAAAGAAGATTAGGGTGGTTCTGCACCCACCAAAATTTGTGTGGCTCTCTGTCCCTCTCTCTCGCTCTCTCTCCTTCTTCCATTCTTGCTTCCGTTGAGAGCACTCTCACTAGTGGCAAGCCTTTGGAGTGTGCATGCTGCCCATGCGGAAGGCTGAGTCATCAAAACCATGCCACGTTGTTAGACCACGTGGTGCCATGTCATCAAGGATATGTGACATCACTTCTTGCCATGTCACCTTACATTACCACACGTGCTGCCACATGTGCCACCTCATCATTCCACATCATGAGCCATGTCATCACACCTTGCCACCTTGGCATACCTCGTCAACCTTGCGACGTCACCAATCCCTCCACCTCAATTTGCCATGTCAATCTACCACCCCATGAATGCCAACTCATCATGCCACATCACCTTTCCATGTCATGGAAGAGACTATATTGCCACATCATGACCATGCATGGTGCCACATCAGCCACATGGCATAGAATACCTCGATCGAGGTATATGACCTGCGTGAGGCATACAATACCTCGATCAAGGTATATGCTATGACCGAGGGGTACCTTGATCGAGGTTTATACATGCGTAATGCATTGAATACCTCGATCGAGGTATATGATCTGATCGAGATATCGAGATATATGATCTGGGCATAGCATACCTCGATCGAGGTATTTGAAGGTACAAAACTTAGCCAATTAGTTTCAATCTTAGCACCAAAACTTGTAGTTTCAATCTTAGCACCTCTCCACCAATAATAATGAAGAGCAATCTAAGAGCAATCTAGTGGATGAGTTGAGGCTCTCTATAAGACACCACGTTTTGGTTCATTTCACCCATTCTTAGCCATTCTTGCCTCCTCATCACTTTGTCACACCTTCCATCCTACTTTCATTGAGAATGGGTTCTCAAAGCCGTAGAGCTAGTAGACGTGAAAGATGTAGGAACCCCCCCCCAAATCTCATTGACAAGGAGTGCAAGCGGAAGGCTCGTGAGCACAAGAGAGCCTCTAAAGCTCGAGCTCGTGCTGCCACCACTGATCCACCTCCACCTCTACCTCTACATCCCACCTCCACCCCCACCTCCACCCCCACCCCCACCCCCACCCCCACCTCCATTGTCCCCCCATTCTCATTCGCTCCTGTACCTCTAGCCTCCGCCCTTCCCCTAGCCACCTACATTTTGGCCTCCACCTCTACCTCTTCCCCCTCCACCCTCCCCCCTCCCCCTCCCCCTCCCCCCTCTCCCCTTGGTGCCTCCCTTCCCCTGTCCACCCTACCATCTCCCATTGATTCCCTTGCCCCACCTTGCAGTAGCAGTGTTGCTTCACGATGTGACTTGCCGAAGTCCACTATCCGTCATCGTACTAGCAAGATTGTGCAGTCTTTTTTTGGTGACCTCACGCCAGCTTCGCAATCTTATCTCCTCACATCCCTAATTGATCACCCTGACTTGGTAGAGTGTAGGAGGCTTGCTGGTCTTGGTGCATGTAGAGATCGGGTTGTATCTAGCGAGGTCCTTAGCAGTGTTTGACGTTCCTATGCTTCTATTAAGCATAGGAACTCTAGTGATGCCTTGGCAGCACGTCGTGCTATTGTGGCTGCCATTAGTAGACCTCATATGATAGGCCATGTGCATGCCGCTTCATGTCTTCTTCAGATTGCACCGCGTACATTGCGAGTAGGCATCATTAGGAGGCAGAGTCTAGAGGATAGTGAGACTGATGCTCTTTGGGCTTCGAGTGGTCGTGCACCTCGCAGCGATCGATTGTTGGATGATTCCACTAGGTCCTTCATACAATAGTTTTGGGAGGAGCATTGCAGAGCATCCCCAATGTTCAAGAAGCCATTGTGGAAGAGGGTGTCACGCGGTGTATACATTGAGCATGGTGCATGTTTTTTGGAGTGTACCGAGACTGAGTTGTACTCTCAGTTTGTAGAGACACACCTGGAGTTCAAGATTGGGCAAAGGTCATTTGAGCGATGCAGGCCATGGTTTGTGCGATGCTCTCACGAGCGTGACACATGCTGTTGTCACTACCATGTGGATTTTGGATTGATGTATGACGTATTTTGTTCCCTTGATGGTCATAGGAGAGTGGTTCCTACTAGCCCTCGTGACTTCATTCATTCCATATTGTGTACACGAGATGGTGATGTTTTATTCCACTCCCTTGATTGTGTGGAAGGCACATGTACTTTGTGTGGTGACTTTGCTAGAGTGCCACGAGTTGCACTAGATACTTGTGATGTGCAGATGGTTCATTGGCAGCAGTATGAGTACAGTACCTTGACATTAGATGGTGGTGCACAGTCAAGGAGGTTGCAGCTTGTGGGGAAGGAGACACCACGTGTTGTATTCATTGACAGTTTTCGAGGGAAGCTGTACTGCTACATACGCCACTCGCACACTACGAAATGGGAGGATCGTCAGTTCTGTGCATGTTTGAGGACATTTCCTACAGGGGTGGTTGTCTCAGTGGTGGACTTTGCTGAGAATTACACCTTTGCACCACAGCATGAGATCCAATCGGAGTATTATTTCTCCGAACAGGTGACGTGTGATTGAGTATTGATTTTTTCCCCGCCTCATTATATTGAATTATTTCAATAGTCATATTTTTTTTCAATGCCATATTGCAGGTTGCTATATTTGTGCACATTAGCTATCGTCATGTATAGGCTCATGTGGATGGCATTGATAGCACCATGGACTCACGCATCATTGTGCGAGAGTATCACTTCTACATTAGTGATGATCAATCGTATGATGCCCATTTTGTGCAGCATTGCTTCACTTTGCATGATAGTTTCTTGAGGGATCATGGTGTCACATGGCAGCGGCACTGGATCTGGTCAGACGGCTACGGTGGTCAGTTCAAATCCACTAGACAGTTTGATTGGTTCTACAGATGGCACCGTGAGATAGGCATTCCGATCACATGGAGCTACTTCGAGACAGGGCACGGTAAGGGAGAGCACGATGGTGCAGGTGCTTGCATGAAGCGTGCTTTGCATCGATACCAGTTGCGTCACAGTGCTGATCGCTTCAAGGATGCACATGATGTGGTGCGGTGGTGCAGCTAGCACTCACTAGTGCTATCTCCTCGTTTCAATCGCGTGACGATAGGGTGGTGAGCCAGTATTTTTGGTGCGTGGACATTGGGAGTCTTGATCGGTCTAGGCCTTTTGATTGTCGTTCTGTGCCTGGCACTCTTGATTTCCATTCCATCAGGAGCATAGGTGAGTCTCACCCCGTGATCTTTTCTCGACGGTTTGCATGTTTTTGCTCTGCATGCATTGATGATGATTGGGGAGGGTGCTCCATGATACCATGGGCCGATCCATGGGTACGGTGAGTGCTTTCGCCCTTCTAGCCTTGGGAGGAGGTACATGATGATCAGGATGCAGGATTCAGTTCCTCTAGAGATTATGACCAGCTTACAGATATTTTGCATATTGGTGATATCTTCACGGTTATTGCTTCGGAGGGCAATGAGGAGAGTGTGGATTATTACTTGTTGCGATGCTCTATGCTGAAGAGTGTGCTGAATGAGGATACAGTGGATGGGCATGGGATGCACTTCAATGCTCATAGCATGATCGTAAGTGGTCAGTATTTTCAGTAGATACAGAGGCGTGGTTGCTATATTGAGTTCCAGGCTCGTTCCAGGAGTACATGGCAGATCAGGAGGCATACATGTATTCTCATCTTGTTGTTGGGATCAAGATTACTTTGAGTCGTGTTCGCACTCACAAGGCGACGTCCACTCCACGATGGCACCTTGCAATGGTGGATCATGAGAGCATACTTGCAACTATTGGCATGAGAGCTGATCCTGAGAAGTAGCACATTACATATCATATTTTTTGGGATCATCAGTTGATCAGATTGATTTTTATTTGGTATCACTAGTTGATTACACATTTTTGTATTCGATATGTATAGGCTTACTGTGTGACTATACCATTGTAATTTTCATGGACTCATATTTTGTATTTCACTCTAATGGCTGTATACACGTTCATACACATCATTGTATTAGATTCTATTTTATACATGATGTCCGATGTCTTCTCAATGGGATTTGTTGTGTTTGTAAAACAAAAAATTGTTTATTAGTAGTAATGTTGTAATTTGTTTTGTGCTTTAGGACATTTTAAAAACGTGACTTACAAAATTCGTGCACGTACTAACGAAATACGCATGTGGACTCATCTGTTGGGGATGAAACTTCGCACGACTCTTAGGCCACCCTAGACATACATCCATGTGAGATTTGGTCTGAACTACGCCACATGGAAGGTGCAATGCGTACATTTGTACAATCTCTACTAGCACGACTATGGCAAAGCTATGGCGCACGTACCAACGAAATACACATGTGGACTTATCTGTTGGAAATGAAACTTCGAGAGGACCACCTTTGCCCACTTTACGACTTGCAGGAGATCGAGTCGGAGGAGAACTTTGCTTTTAGATGTCCTATCTATTATGCCATTCGAGGCTGGTACCACTGCCTCTTCCGCGACGGATTCGGCTCCTCCCACACATGCTATAGTTCCCGGATCAGCGATGCCTAGCCGCTTTCTTACATGAGATGACTCACCACCGAGATACCTCTCATTGGATCTATCATCGGTGTACACATTCATACATTTGACTCTAGCTCAATTCTCTTGGCATTTGGCAGTTCATCACTCAGTGTGACACTTTGCAAAGTGATCTTCTTCTCGGTTTCAAGATTATTGCATTCATTTTGCACGCACATGCCACCCATGTAAAGTCACACATTGTTGACTATTTTTTGGCATTGGTTCATGTACACATACACATCATCATTGTACAGCCTCTTGGCTACTCCTGACACATAGTTGTCTACACTAATTTCAAACTTGATCTTTGGCATACACATGTTGTCACATGACTTGGTTCAGATTTGTTAGCCCCCCAGTAGCAGCTTTCACACAATGTTCTCATGGGTAGACACTCTCGTTGGTACATGGGTAAGCCTCTTGGATAGAGCAACAGACCACCTCTAGCATGGAGTTATTATCATCACATAACTGATAATACACCAGTGACGAATCAAGATGAGATCCATGAGTGGAAAGAGAACCTTCTTCGATCATTTATTGCCACAGGGTATGTACTAGTGTATGATGTTGGCTCGAGCCTCATTGGTATTGAGCAATTGGACACACATGTTCCACATGCTAGCATGGATCATCTCACAGTTTTCGATCATACACACTTCTCCATAAGCCCTCAGTACGAGGCAAATTTTTTTGTAAGCCCTCAGTATGAGGCAGTCTCATCTATATGAGCACCGCCTAATTCAGATTGTGATGTACAACCATCACGTTCATGCATGGATCTGACTCCATCTACTGTCACATAAGATCTAGATACAGAGAAGGTACTGTCACATAAGATGCAGATATAGAGAAGGAGTTCAGTTATGATCATGCAGTTCTTTAGTAGGTAAATCTCAGTAAGAGGCACTCAAACCTTCTGCTGCATGCAGAGATACATGATACAATGCATCGAGCTCTTCAGGTCATTCCATTCTAGCATCCATCATTGATGCTTTCACCTTTAACATGGAGCATACTTTAGGCATACTTCCCTTCAGTAATTCAAATTAACAGATCATTCTTCAAGACATTCTAGCATCGGTTCAGTTATGCCACATTGCATCACCCTTGGATCCAATTTTCACCACCACCTCAGATCAACAGATCATTCCTCAGCATGAGGATGGTTATGCATCAGCGCGGTCCTACCCCAGTGTAGTGGGAATCTTTAGGTTCAACCATAGCACAACCTCGGGAGACTCAATGTTTTAGTATTCACTTATGGTTGTAGTATACAGTCCTTACATGATACAGATTAGTGGTCGGATCCAGGAGTACAGATTGATCCCTACATCAGCATTCAACACCTCATATGCCTCAGGGACATCTTATGTTTTCATAGTTGTATTTCAGGCTTCTAATCCTTTACACTGTCAGCTCCTTCTCAACGAGCCGATGAGAGATGCTACATCCTATGCCGATGTATGTTTAGCCATGCATGCATCAGACGATCTTCAGCTCATGGCAGTTGAGCATACAGGGTTGACAGGCTCTGATATGCATGCATATTGGCTTAAAAGTAATATGATGTCAACACTCACAACAAGACAAAGCGCCTATAGATGCACACACAGACGCATTTACTAAACTAAAAAAAAAACTTACGGGTGCGTCTATTTGCACATCTATTTGTGCATCTAGAGACCCGCATCTAACGGTGTGTCTATATAGCAGACAGATGCGCATATAGATGCGTAAATAGACGCTCTGCTAGAAAATTTAAAAAACAGACAGACGCATCGTTTAATGCGTGTATAGATGCATTTATAAACGATCTTATAGATGCTTTTATAGACACACAAAATAGACGCTCCTCGAACAATAGACGCATATATAGACACGTTTATAGACGCATTGATAGATGCGCTACATAATATTTTTTAAATTTACAGAATGCTGTGTATGTTGTGTATGCTATGTAGTTACAGGAATCCCATTTCCACATTGTGTAATTCAATTCTTACAGCCAACCGCATTTTAATTAGCACTCTTGCAAGCACGTCTATAGTCGACAATTACAATTCCAAATAAAATATTACAACTCCAAAACGTTTAGTTCACAAGGCATTAATTGATAGAATGTTGCACAAGAAAATTGAAAGCTCAAAAAGTGCTTGTATGTACATATAGCACGAAGCTAAGCCACGTCATGTGGCTTCAAGTACAAAAAATAAGAGGAGTGTATATACAAGAGGCACTAAGCCAAGCCAATGGCTTTAAGTACAAAAAAGAGTAGCTAGCACTACTTCTACTACTAATCTAAGTTCTCCACGTCCTTGCTCCCTTCTACGCTCCCTTTTGCGCTCCCTTCTGCACCTCCTTCCTCGTCTTCTTCCTCGTCTTCTTGTGCAGGGGACTGTAAACAAGGGACAACATATATCAATGTATGAAAAATGAAATCTTTACTTATAATATTGACATTATTTAATTACTTTCAAATACCTCGGGGGCCGCTCCAATATCCTAGATATACTGCTCCTCAGTAATCAACCCGTCATGATAGAAGTGCTTCCATGTATCTCCTCTGCGATGGTGGCGGTGGTAGGCTGTCTCGACAGGAGTAGGGTATCTACCCACGATATCAAGCTGCAAGATGCCACCATTTGCGGAGGGGTTAGTACAAAGAAACAACCTCCTAATAAACTACATAAACAATATAATTTGAGATCGATACTTACAAATTGGGCCTCCCATGGTTCAACACCCCCTGTTCCAAAATGCACGCTTCCATATTGCT
Organism: Dipteris shenzhenensis; assembly: GCF_047967505.1. Lineage (NCBI taxonomy): Eukaryota > Viridiplantae > Streptophyta > Polypodiopsida > Gleicheniales > Dipteridaceae > Dipteris > Dipteris shenzhenensis. Next base: position 33,509,496 of record NC_141626.1, read on the forward strand.
CGATTTGGATCCTTCGTGCCTCCACGTGCTGCAGACTGGGTTCCTCCCTTGTTGACTTCATTGCTTTCTTCCACTCACGCTTGTGAGTGGTGTGGGGTGGGCCCCTTGGTGGTTGACCTCCCTCGAGCCTAGCAAGCTCTGCTAGTGCCTGCCTCTTAAGCGAAGATCTTTTATTACCAAGTATGGTGACAATCTTTGACTTGGCCCATTTATATGTGAACTGAATATTGGGGGGGTTAGGATACCTAGAGCGAACAACAGCGAGGGTCTCATGAGCCAACCTCTTTGGATGGTCTTTGTAGTGGATAAAGCAATATCTATAATTGTTAGCGATTACAGAGTGCATGAAGGCCATGATGTCCTTCCCCCGTGCATCCATCAAGATGCCTCCTGTCTAAGTGATGCCATAGAAGATCGTACCATCACCTGGAGGCACGTCTAAATAACCTGAATCATCATCGTCCCCACCACCACCCCTCCCAAAGCATTGTGCCATGCATCCCCCACTGCTCTCCCTACTACTACGCTTGCTACCATGTCATGTCGAGCTAGTATGCTGGCCACTCGTAGCTAGAGACTGCACGGGACTACATGGACCACTCGTAGCTGGAGAATCGAGTCTCGATTGCACAAGAGTACGCCGACAGCTCTACGAGACAAAAGGACCTCCTGACGGCATGGGGAAAGGGGCTCGGCTGTGTAGTCGACTGGGCTGTGTTGACTCCGCTGGGGTAATCATAGCTGATGTGGGGTTGGGGTGGTTTGGAGTCTATAGTGCCGACTCCTGGGGGGTGTTTAGAGTACCCGTCATGTAGCTGTATAACTCCCCAAGACTGGGAGGGTGCCCTAAAAGGTTATATAACTCTCGAAAGATGGTCTCCCAAAGATCAAGTGAGCCTAAAGAGCTTCCTGGCCACATGATGAACTAGAAAAAAGAAAAAAAGAAGATTACTGATGAGCTGAGAAAAGAAAAAGAGTGAGAAAAATTACCACGAAAAGAGAGGATAAAAGAGAGAAGGAAAGAGATGCAAATATAGGAAAAGAGGGAGGAAAAGAGAGGCAAATCCTTTTCTTGGAAGTGAAAGTGGAAAGGGAAAGGGAAAGGGAAGAGGAAAGAGAAGGGAAAGGAAAGGGAAGGGAAGAGAAGAGAAGGGAAGCGAAGGGAAGGGTCTAAATCTATCAGAGCACGTCTATAGACGCGTCTGAGAAGCACGAGTATTTTTGCGTATAACAGTGCATCTATAGACGTGGCTATCTGTTTTTGAAAATAGAGTAGATGCATCTATAAATGCGCTTGTAGATGCGGATTTAGACGCGCTCTCAGACGCGTCCATAGATGCGCTCTGACAGACAATCTATTCTAAAAAGTTGAAAAGGACATGCACCCGACACAAAAGCGCAACACTGATACCAAAAACATTCGTTTCTTGGATACGACATGGCCGAATCCAAAGAGAGCAACTTTCAAAGAAGATCAACCGTAAAGAGACTTACCTTGGATAGAGGTATGGAAGCTTCTTGTCTTTCTTCAAAGTTGCTTCTCTTCCTTGTTCACCCTTTGCTTCTCTTTCTCTCTTGTTCACCCTCTTCTCCTATGTGCTTGGAGATGATTGTGTAAGCCTAGAAGTAAGTGTGGGTGCCTAGAGATAAGTGTCGAAACTGTGGATTTGTTAATAGCAAAGCAAGCAAGCCGCACGAAGTTTAAGTTATGTGAAGAAAAGCAAAGCAAGCGCACTAAAAGTAGATTTGAAAACCGCATCTATAAGTGCGTCTAATAGCGTGTCCATACACGCATCTAAATACACGTGTAATTGTGTATCTAAATACACAGAGCAGACATGGTTTTAGACGCACACCACAGAATAGATAGACGCGGTTTTAGACGCACCATAGAGTTTTAAGATTAAATATATGAAGAAAAGCAAATTTTTTGCGTTGTTTATTTGTAGGATGTCTTCATCTTCTACAAGTAGCTCCAGTGAGGATGAATCCCTCCGTATCCACCATCGCGAAATGTGGTTGGAGCAAAAAATCAAATGTATGTGTGATCGATGTCCAGAAAACATGTATCAAAGTATGGAGAATGGGATGCGACCGTAAACATGGTAAGTATGGAGAATGGGATGCGACCGTAAACATGGTAAGTGTTAAAGAGTTAAGGTTGATTGAGATACCTATGGGTGTTCATATGTTTGAGTTATGATCCTGTTATAATTTGATATAGGATGCAGTGCCACACCCGCATATGTTGCCCTATGCTTGTCGTGAGGAGGCAAAACATCGACGATATGAGGTGGGATCTTCAAGAGGGACCGTTACGGATGCATGGAGTGATGGTGAGAGTAGCCCTCTGCCATTACCTCATGAAGCCGTGGAGGAGGTGTTTGATGATATGGTGCTGGATTTATATGTCCATCAATCCAAAGGGAGGGATGATAGCATGGAGTAGGACAATCTTTTTACCACAGCATCGACTCCACTGTTTGAGGGGTACACATTCTCTGTTCTAAGGGCCTCCCTTGAGTTACTAAACTTGCAAACCATGTATGGATGGAGCAATGCAAGTTTGAATGCATTACTCAAGTAATCTTTAAAGTCTATTTTGCAAGCTTTAAGGGTTTGTAACGGTTTAGTACTCGAATGCTTTTCCTCATTTATGGTCTTCACGTGCAAGCTATTGTGTAAAATGCTTCCAAGGGAGAATAAATTACCGACCTCAAGAGATATGGCAAGGCAACATGTGACCTCTCTTGGAGGATTAGATTACAAGTGCATCCATGCATGCATCAACGATTGCCTTTTGTTTCGTGGACTACATAAGGATGCAAGAGAGTGTCCTACTTGTGGAGAGGCAAGATATAGAGCAGATCTCAAAACTTTGGACGTGCCTCGTAAGGTTCTGTGAAATTTTCCCATAATCCTTTGCATCCAACATATGTTCAAGTGCAAATCCATTGCAGAGCTCATGTCATGGCATTCCTCCCATCGATCAACCGATGGCAAGTGGAGAACTCTTGCAGACACTCCTGCATGGAAGCATATTGAAGACACATGGCCAAGCTTTAAGGAAGAACCTAGGAGCTTGAGACTTGGATTGGGTATGGACGGTGTGAACCCATTTGGTCTCAAAAGCACCTCTTACAATGTATGGCCAGTGATATTGGTGAATTATAATCTTCCACCCTCTATGGCGATTAAGAAAGGACATGTTATGTTATCCCTTCTAATTCTAGGGAAACATAAAGTCAAAAATCTTGATGTTTATTTGGAGCCTTTGATTGACGAGCTAGAGATACTTTGGAGAGGTATCAAGGTGCATGATGTGAGCAGGCCTCCCTCATCATGAGACTTTAATTGCAAAGCAATCTTGATGTGGATGATGCATGACTTCCCAAGCTATGGCGAGTGTTCAGGTAAGCATTGCAGTTCTAATTATGAGTAGGCAAAGGATGTGGCACCCTAAACCCACCTTCACCTCTTAATTGCATCTATTGTTCAGGTCTCACTACATCGGGTTACCATGCATGTCCTGTTTGTGGTCCTTTGCTTGTTGCCTCACGAGCAGACGCATTGAATAAGGTAATCTATGAGAATCACCATCGATTTCTCCCACCTGATCATCCTAGATATGTTGCCCCTTGGAATGAACTCCTCCCACAATCACTCACTGCTGGAGATTGGATGAGAATTATGGACGGTTCCACGACCCTCCACCACTTGGCATGAGCCGGTAAGGGTTTGTAACTATTGTGTGCTATATTGGCTGGAAATAAAGATTGCCCACTAACACCAGCTTTTGTTTAGATACTCCATCTTTTATCATTTACCATATTGGTCCCACCTCAAGATCAATCACCTGCTTGATCCCATGCATATCTTCAAGAATGTGGCATCTACCATTTGGGAGCATTTGAATGGGACACGAGATTCCGTAGGCATAAGGGAGGATCTACGTACCACAGGGAGGATGCATGAAGCTTGGCCACAAGAGAGACCAAATGGGCATGTTTTTTTACCTCGCACACCATGGAGGTTATCAAAGCTAGAGATGGCAGCGGTGAAGCGTGCTATTACTACAATTCGTACTCCCACTAGATGCATGAGGTGTTTGAAGGGGGCCTTTACAAAGAGCAAGAAAAGAGGTGTAGAGCAATTATATGGCTTGAAATCTCATGATTGGCACAAGATGCTCCAAGTAAGTATTTTATGTGCATTATATCTTTTTCCTTTCGAATTTGTGAGTGAATAATTATAAGCAACTAATCAACCACCTCCTCGTGGGTTCAGTTCATACTACCTACTAGCATTTCTCGTAGTGCATCGAAGGACATGAAGGATTGGATTTACAAGATGGGTGAGCTTGTGAGGTACTTTACATGATACAAAATATGATGCGTGTCAATGCTCCATGCAAGGTGTTCATATTGCTAATATGGTGTACTTTTTCATTTCTAGGTATGTGAGCTCAAAGGAAATAGATCCCACCACTCTTGAGAATGCTCGATTTATGTCAGTGGAGGTGGTTTGTTTAGTGGAGGAGACATTTCCACGTTCTATTCTCACAAGCCAACTACATCTCATAGTGCATTTGGTGGATGAGATTGCTATATGCGATACTATACATGCACGATGGTTGTTCTTCCTCGAGCGCTTCATGAAGACCTTGAAGGGCTACGTGAGATAAAATGCAAGACCCGAAGGTAGCATGGCTAAGGGTTGGTTGGTACAAGAGTCACTTGTATATATTTCTGAGTTTCTTGTTGATGTGGATAGCTCTCTCCCATGACTCTGGAGAGATGATGAAGACCTAAGGATGATCTCTATTGTGCCTCAAGGAAAAGGACACAACAAAGTAATAGACACGGAGTTGCTTAATAATATCAACCTCTATTGCGTGCTTAATAGTGATGTGATGAAAAGATGGGTGACAAGATACGAGGATGCAAAGGCAAGAACACAAGAATAAAGGGTCTTCTTTCGTACACACCACGGATCTCGTGTGCCATACCCTCAGTATCTAAGAGCACTTCGAAAGCATATTCATGTGGATTGGCTACTTGACGAAATGGAGAAAGTAGAGAAAGACGAGGGGATGCAGATCACAATGGAACAATGGGAGTATGCTAGGGGATGCATGAGCAAGGTCGGTATATAGAATCTTATGCATAAGTTAGGAGCTTTCAATAATTTAGATTGCTTATTCAATTGATTTTTTCTTGGTGTAGTGCACTATGTTCAATGCTATATGGTGTGAGGGCAAGCATTTTTGAACACAACGGATTGATGATAAGAGAAACACAACGGATTGATGGCGTCATTGTTAGCTTTGAGGGAGCCAATGGAGCCATGGATGATTATTGTGGCATAATCCAAGATATTATTATGTTGACTTTCGACGCTTCTTTGTGTATGTTTTGGATGCAAAGTGGCTTAAGGACGTGGTGGAAAGAGGCCCTAATGCAACAATCAAACACCATGCAAGTGGGTTTGTAACTATTGACTCCACAAAGTTTTGGCAAAGTAGAAAGTACACACTAGTACTACCGCAACAATTTGAAGAGGTACTGTGCACACATATAAAAATACTCGCTTTTAAATATTTGATACCTTCGATGCAAGGAAAATAACATGATTGTATTTGTGTTTGAATTAGGTTGTCTATCAAGCAATGGTGGATAATAATAGATGGTGGCATGTCATACCTATTATGCCACGTTCCAAAGTGATGTATAGTACATTTACTAATATGGAGCGTATGGAGGATGATCATGGTCATGGAGGTGATGATGATCGTGATACGAGAGAGGAGGATGATCATGAGATAGGAGATGCAGATATTGAGGCCATTACCCGTGAGGACAAGCCTACCATTGGTGATGCTGAGTTCGATGAGCATATGAGTAGCACAAGTGGTAGTGGGTTGAATGTATTTGTAGATCTAAATACTTGTTTGGATTTTGAAGTAGATAGTTTGGCAAGGGTTGATCTCATTAATGAAGACACATGGCCAAGCTTCAAGGAAGAACCTAGGATCTTGAGACTTGGATTGGGTATGGACGGTGTGAACCCATTTGGTCTCAAAAGCACGTCTTACAGTGTATGGCTAGTGGTATTGGTGAATTACAATCTTCCACCCTCTATGGCTATTAAGAAAGGACATGTCATGCTGTCCCTTCTAATTCCAAGGAAACATAAAGTCAAAGACCCTGATGTTTATTTGGAGCCTTTGATTGACGAGCTAGAGATACTTTGGAGAGGTATTGAGGTGCATGATGTGAGCAAGCCTCCCTCTCACGAGACTTCAACTGCAAAGCAGTCTTGATGTGGACGATGCATGACTTCCCAGGCTATGGCGAGTGTTCAGGTAAACATTGCATTTTTAATTATGAATACGCAAAGGATGTGGCACCATAAACCAACCTTCCACTCTTAATTGCATCTATTGTTTAGGTCTCACTACATCGGGTTACCATGCATGTCCTGTTTGTGGTCCTTCGCTAGTTGCCTCATGGGCAGATGCATTGAATAAGGTCATCTATGAGAATCACCATCGATTTCTCCCACTGATCATCGTAGATATGTTGCCCCTTGGAATGAAGTCCTCCCACAATCACTCACCAAGGGAGATTGGATGAGAATTTGGGACGGTTCCACGACTCCTCCACCACTTGGCATGAGCCGGTAAGGGTTTGTAACTATTGGCTGGAAGTAAAGATTGGCTATATTGGCTAAAAGTAAAGATTGGACGCTAACACTTTATTTTGTTTAGATACTCCATCTTTTATCGATTACCATATTGGTCCCACCTCAAGATCAATCACTTGCTTGATCCCATGCATATCTTCAAGAATGTGGCATCCACCATTTGAATGGGACACGAGATTCGGCAGGAATAAGGGAGGATGCGTGAAGCTTGGCCTCAAGAGAGACCAAATGGGCGTGTTTTTTTACCTTGTGCACCATGGATGTTATCAAAGCTAGAGATGGCGACGGTGAAGCACGCTATTACTACAATTCGTACTCCCACTAGATGCATGAGGTGTTCGAAGGGAGCCTTTACAAAGAGCAAGAAAAGAGGTGTAGAGCAATTATATGGCTTGAAATCTCATGATTGGCACAAGATGCTCCAAGTAAGTATTTTATGTGCATAATATCTTTTTCCTTTCAAATTTGTGAGTGAATAGCTATAAGCAACTAATCAACCACCTCCTCGCGAGTTCAGTTCATACTACCTACTAGCATTTCACGTAGTGCATTGAAGGATGTGAAAGATTGTATTTACAAGATGGGTGAGCTTGTGAGGTATGTGAGCTCAAAGGAAATAGATCCCACCACGCTTGAGAATGGTCAAGTTATGTCAGTGGAGGCGGTTTGTTTAGTGGAGGAGACATTTCCACGTTCTATTCTCACAAGCCAACTACATCTCATAGTGCATTTGGTGGATGAGATTGCTATATGCGGTACTATACATGCACGACGGTTGTTCTTCCTAGAGCGCTTCATGAAGACCTTGAAGAGCTTCGTGAGACAAAATGCAAGACGCGAAGGTAGCATGGCCGAGGGTTGGTTGGTACAAGAGTCACTTGTATATATTTCTGAGTTTCTTGTTGATGTGGATAGCTCTCTCCCACGACTATGGAGAGGATGACCTCTATTGTGCCTCAAGGGAAAGGACGCAACAAAGTAATAGACACGGAGTTGCATAATAGTATCAACCTCTTTTGTGTGCTTAATACTGATGTGATGAAAAGATGGGTGACAAGATACGAGGATGCAAAGGCAAGAAGACCCAGGCTATGGCGAGTGTTCAGGTAAGCATCGTCACGAGACTTCAATTGCAAAGCAGTCTTGATGTGGACGGTGCATGACTTCCCAGGCTATGGCGAGTGGAGGGCGAGTGTTCAGGTAAGCGTTGCATTTTTAATTATGAATAGGCAAAGGATGTGGCACCCTAAACCCACCTTCCACTCTTAATTGCATCTATTGTTCAGGTCTCACTATATCGGGTTATCATGCATGTCCTGTTTGTGGTCCTTCGCTAGTTGCCTCACGGGCAGACGCATTGAATAAGGTCATCTATGAGAATCACCATCGATTTCTCCCACCTGATCATCCTAGATATGTTGCCCCTTGGAATGAAGTCCTCCCACAATCACTGACCGCGGGAGATTGGATGAGAATTTGGGACGGTTCCACGACTCCTCCACCACTTGGCATGAGCCGATAAGGGTTTGTAACTATTGGCTGGAAGTAAAGATTGGCTATATTGGCTGAAAGTAAAGATTGCACGCTAACACTTTATTTTGTTTAGATACTCCATCTTTTATCGATTACCATATTGGACCCACCTCAAGATCAATCACCTGCTTGATCCCATGCATATCTTCAAGAATGTGGCATCTACCATTTGGGAGCATTTGAATGGGACACGAGATTTGGCAAGCATAAGGGAGGATCTACGTACCACAGGGGGGATGCGTGAAGCTTGGCCTCAAGAGAGACCAAATGGGCGTGTTTTTTTACCTCGTGCACTGTGGATGTTATCAAAGCTAGAGATGGCGACAGTGAAGCGCGCTGTTACTACAATTCGTACTCCCACTGGATGCATGAGGTGTTTAAAGGGAGCCTTTACAAAGAGCAAGAAAAGAGGTGTAGAGCAATTATATGGCTTGAAATCTCATGATTGGCACAAGATGCTCCAAATAAGTATTTTATGTCCATAATATCTTTTTCCTTTCAAATTTGTGAGTGAATAGCTATAAGCAACTAATCAACCACCTCCTCGCGGGTTCAGTTCATACTACCTACTAGCATTTCACGTAGTGCATCGAAGGACGTGAAAGATTGTATTTACAAGATGGGCGAGCTTGTGACGTATGTGAGCTCAAAGGAAATAGATCCCACCACGCTTGAGAATGCTCCAGTTATGTCAGTGGAGGCGCTTTGTTTAGTGGAGGAGTCATTTCCACGTTCTATTCTCACAAGCCAACTACATCTCATAGTGCATTTGGTGGATGAGATTGCTATATGCGGTACTATACATGCACGATGGTTGTTCTTCCTAGAGCGCTTCATGAAGACCTTGAAGAGCTTCGTGAGACAAAATGCAAGACCTGAAGGTAGCATGGCCGAGGGTTGGTTGGTACAAGACTCACTTGTATATATTTCTGAGTTTCTTGTTGATATGGATAGCTCTCTCCCACGACTATGGAGAGATGATGAAGACCTAAGGATGAGCTTTATTGTGCCTCAAGGGAAAGGACACAACAAAGTAATAGACACGGAGTTGCATAATAGTATCAACCTCTTTTTCGTGCTTAATACTCATGTGATGAAAAGATGGGTGACAAGATACGAGGATGCAAAGGCAAGAAGACCCAGGCTATGGCGAGTGTTCAGGTAAGCATCGTCACGAGACTTCAACTCCAAAGCAGTCTTGATGTGGACGATGCATGACTTCCTAGGCTATGGCGAGTGCTCGGGGGGGTCACTGTATAGAAACCCTCTATATCACGTGCGTTCAAGGCCTATTTCTAAAATCCCTTATCCGTAAATTTTTCATTAATAAAATGTACCCCTTTTCTATACAAATCTGTAAATTTTTTCCAAAACTATTTTAAATAGTCCCTTATGTATATTTATTTCTGTAAATTTTAGAAATAAAAAATATCCTTTTGTTGAACTCACGTGATAGGGTTACATATGATGAGTGACCCCCCCCGAGGGCGAGTGTTCAAGTAAGCGTTGCATTTTTAATTATGAATAGGCAAAGGATGTGGCACCCTAAACCCACCTTCCACTCTTAATTGCATCACATGATACAAAATATGATGCGTGTCAATGCTCCATGCAAGGTGTTCATATTCCTAATATGGCTTGGGGGGGTCACTATGTATAAACTCTCTATATCACGTGCATTCAAGGCTTATTTGTAAAATCCCTTATCCGTAGATTTTTCATTAATAAAATGTACTCTTTTTGTATACAAATCTGTAATTTTTTTCTAAAATCATTTTAAATACTCCCTTATGTAAGTTAAATTTTGTAAATTTTATAAATTAAAAATATCCTTTTGTTGAACTCACATGATAGGGTTACATAAGATGAGTGACCCCCCCGAGTAATATGGTGTACTTTTTCATTTCTAGGTATGTGAGCTCAAAGGAAATAGATCCCACCACGCCTGAGAATGCTTGAGTTATGTCAGTGGAGGCGGTTTGTTTAGTGGAGGAGACATTTCCACGTTCTATTCTCACAAGCCAACTACATCTCATAGTGCATTTGGTGGATGAGATTGCTATATGCGGTACTATACATGCACAATGGTTGTTCTTCCTAGAGCGCTTCATGAAGACCTTGAAGGGCTTCGTGAGACAAAATGCAAGACCCAAAGGTAGCATGGCCGAGGGTTGGTTGGTACAAGAGTCACTTGTATATATTTCTGAGTTTCTTGTTGATGTGGATAGCTCTCTCCCATGACTATGGAGAGATGATGAAGACCTAAGGATGACCTCTATTGTGCCTCAAGGGAAAGGACGCAACAAAGTAATAGACACAGAGTTGCATAATAGTATCAATCTCTTTTGCATGCTTAATACTCATGTGATGAAAAGATGGGTGACAAGATACGAGGATGCAAAGGCAAGAAGACAAGAAGAAAGGGCCCTCTTTTGTACACACCACGGATCTCGTGTGCCACACCCTCAGTATCTAAGAGCACTTCCAAAGGATATTTATGTGGATTGGCTACTTGATGAAATGGAGGAAGCAGAGAAAGACGAGGGGATGCATATCACAATGGAAGAATGGGAGTATGCTAGGGGATGCATGAGCAAGGTCGGTATATAGAATGTTATGCATAAGTTAGGAGCTTTCAATAATTTAGATTGCTTATTTAATTGATTTTTTCTTGGTGTAGTGCACTATGTTCAATGCTATATGGTGTGAGGGCAAGCATTTTCGAACACAACGGATTGATGATAAAAGAAACACACAAGATTGCGGCGTCATTGCTAGCTTTGAGGGAGCCAATGGAGCCATGGATGATTATTGTGGCATAATCCAAGATATTATTATGCTTGACTTTCGACGCTTCTTTGTGTATGTTTTAGATGTAAAGTGGTTTAAGGACGTGGTGGAAAGAGGCCCTAATGCAACAATCAAATGCCATGCAAGTGGCTTTGTAACTATTGACTCCACAAAGTTTTGGCAAAGTAGGAAGGACACACTAGTACTACCGTAACAATGTGAACAGGTACTGTGCACACATATAAAAATACTCGCTTTTAAATATTTGATGCAAGAAAAGTAACATGATTGTATTTGTGTTTGAATTAGGTAGTCTATCAACCAATGGTGGATAATAATAGATGGTGGCATGTCATACCTATTATGCCACGTTCCAAAGTGATGTATAGTACATTTACTAATATGGAGCGTATGGAGGATGATCATGGCCATGGACGTGATGATGATCGTGATACGAGAGAGAAGGATGATCATGAGATAGGAGATACAGATATTGAGGCCATTACCCGTGAGGACGAGCCTACCATTCGAGATGCTGATTTCGATGAGCACATGAGTGGCACAAGTAGTAGTGGGTTGAATGTATTTGTAGATCTAAACACTTGTTTGGATTTTGAAGTAGATAGTTTGGCAAGGGTTGATCTCATTGAGGATGAGATTGAACCGTAGCCCCATATATGATATTGGCAAAACTATTTTACATATTGTCTCATTCTCCTCATCTCACTTAGTTCTTGTATATGTGCGCTTGCAAAAAATTATGTGCTTTGGTAATCATGGGCAATGTTTGGAAAGCAATGATGTACACCAAAATCTCACTTTTTGTATTCTCTGGTTTGCATCTATTTACACGTCTAAATGTGCGTTTGATTCTTAGTGTAAATGCGCAAATAAACACGCTAATACACGTGCAAATAGATGCGCTAATAGACACGATGTTAGACGGGCCCGTATTTTCTCAGGTTAGACGCGCACATAAACGCGGTAATTTACGCGCAAATAAACGAGCTTTTAGACGCACATTTAGTTGCGCCCGTAATTCCTCTACTAAAGCAATGCCTATAGACGCACCCGCTATTTTGCGCGTCTACCAAGTGCGTCTATAGTTGCTTTGTGTTGTTGTGATTGAGAATGAGATTGAACCGTAGCCCATCATTGATATTGGCAAAACTATTTTACATATTGTCTCATTCTCCTCGCCTCACTTAATTCTTGTATATGTGGGCTTGCAAAAAAGCATTGATGTTTTTGTTAAAATTATGTGCTTTGGTAATCATGGGCAATGTTTGGAAAGCAGTGATGTACACCAAAATCTCACTTTCTGTATTCTCTGTTTTGCGTCTAAATATGCATCTATATACGCATCTAATTCTCAGTGTAGACGCGCTAATAGACGCAGTGTTAGACGGGCCCGTATTTTCTCAGTGTAGATGCGCTAATAGACATGTCAATACACCCGCAAATAGACGAACTGTTAGACGCGCTATTAGATGCGCCCATAATTTCTCTATTCAAGCAACGCCTATAGACGCGCTCGCTATTTTGCGCATCTATCAAGCATGTCTATAGTTGCTTTGTGTTGTTGTGACTATAAGATTTTGAATGGCTAAATTAATTCCAAAGGTGGTGGAAAATTGCACCTACTACTATTTGTGTGTCGCATTTATTATGTCAAAAATTAGCCTATGGTGCTAAAGCTGAGTCCACTCTATGTGCTTATCCTATGGAAAAATTGTGAGGATAAAGTGAGATGTCACATGGAATTATAGGATAATAACTTGAATGGTTCTAAAATATCTCTAACAATAATGGGATCTTGCATATATTTTAATTGTAAAAATTTATAGAGATTGGAATTTCCATGGCCTAACTTGAGTTGCTAGCCCACTGTATATAGCCATAACCTATAGAAATATTATAGGTTCTTACGATGCAAAGCACATGCAACTACATATAGTAATGAGTCTAACAAACAATCAAACTAAGGTCATGTGACTAAGCACATGAATATTATAAAGAGCATGTCCTACCATGCTTTGGCATACAACTTTAGTTGCAAGTGAAGTCAATGGACACTCGGGGTGGTCACTTTGCACATATGTATGATAGTAGGTTTGTGGGCTATTTACGACATGAAGGGTTTTATAAGAAACTTAGCTAATGCAAGTATGGTATGTAAATGTAAGGAGGGGACTTTTAAATTCAAATTTCCAATATGTATAAGTTCGGAAGAAGGGGTATACAATTATATTTAAAAACGTAAACTTTTAAATGTAGGGGTATTTTGAACGTGTGCTTACTTGCATGTGTTTTATGGGTTTTACATAATGACCACCCCAAGGTTTTACATTTGAAATACTCACAATTGTTGATACTTTGAATTTTTTTACTATTTTCTCATGTATCTAATGATGCTTACGATACCTTTTATGGCCTTTTGGATTTCTTGTTTGTATTGAGAAAATTATCGATGCTTAGGGTTTTGTATCCAATTATTTTGATGCTCAAGATATATTTTCTTAAGTGTCCTAGATAAAACTATATTTCTGAAGGTATTTTGTTTTTAATTCTCCTTGATAAACAATTGACTATGCAACACAAATTTGTTATGCTATACTGGTCTTTATACTATTCCTCAATTATACATGGTTTAAATCTAGCTTCTTTTGAAGGTTTTACACAATTTCCGTATAATTTCCATGCAATAGACTTTGAAAATTTAAAATGTATCAAATGTATCTTTTCAAGGTGAGATGGCTGCAATTTCAGATTTTATCTCATAAGCATTGTCGATGCTTATTTTGACGTTATTTTGATGCCTATGTGCCGCTTGTTCCAATGGTTATATTGATGCCCATCGGCTTTGTTAAAAAGTGCTAATCCAAAGCATCTATAAAGGTCATATATCATAGTAATAAAGAGTTAGCAAGGGCTATTAGGGTCTACTAAGGGCCTTATGTCTTGGAGGGGAAATATGTGAGAAATAGGTGGGAAATAGGGTGGGACCATGGGAAATAGCACTCCATGCTCTTGAGAACCATTGATCATGTGACATTTCCTTTATAGCATGTCTCATTTTCCCTTGGATCCTTCTGTCATGCACCAAGCGAAAAGCATCCAAAATAGCCATCCTTATTTCCTCCCTTTTTCCCATCCATGACATAAGCCCTAAGAATGGACGCCTAATTTATACATGCATTGCAATGTTTGGACAAAAGTCGACATAATTGGAGGCTTTTTCTCCTAGTGTATACACACACATACTTGTGTGTGTATGTGGAGAGAGAGAGAGAGACTTGAGTTGAAACCCCTTTGCATAGTTTATCCCTTTTGTATGGGCTATCTCTACCCGTGCACCTAACATATGACTTGAATTTCTCCATTGGAAAAGGAAGGGCTTTTTACCCTGAAATTATATGTAAGGTTGGAAGGACTGAGTAATGGAAGAATACTACAGAAACGGATATTATATACACTTCTCAATGCCGTGGCTAATATTCGCAAAGGGGCTAAGACTCTAAACATGAATTTTCCTCGCGGAATTCCTCCGTTTCTGGTGATTCTGACGGGATAGGACAATTGAAAACCAAATCAATGCGTATGTAACTTTGCGTAAATGGAATGTTGGAAAAAGCAGACTTTTCCTATACTTCCCATGGAATTCCTCCCTTACTGGTGATGTATTCTGATGCGACAGGACAATCGAAAACCAAGTCCATGCGTATGTAACTTTGCGTAATGGAATGTTGGAACAAGAAGAATCTTTCTATACTCGGAGTTGGCATCCTGAGAATGGCTGCATTTTCAATAAAAGCGAAGCAGATGACCTTATATATAGATGTACATCTCCATTCTGAATGTTAGCAACTCCAGATTCGGTCACAGCGTCACTCAAAGCTGTCCGAGTTGTCCCACGGAGTTTGGACGTAACAAACAGGACTAAAGCAGTTGTATCAGAATGGCTCGCTCATCAGTTCCAACTCATTCGCTTGCCTATTTAGAAGCATTAAAAGAAAGTGCAAGCAAAACGGCGTGACGAATTCTAGTGAGTTGTTTCCTCTATTTAGAAGCATTAAAAGAAAGTGCAAGCAAAACGGTGTGACGAATTCTAGTGACAGAATATGGGCTACTTGAACGGAAGCTTGGACGCTAACAAAAAAGAGCTAGTCCTCTGGACGAGCACAGAGGTGAAAACTGGTGCTCAGTTTATCTAGCTTCCAAACCGCAAAAGGGCAACACACACAGGAGGTTCAAACGGCGTATTAAGCTATCGCGTACGTACGTTGTAGCACAACTCAGGTCGCTTCGATTATCTGTCGATTTTTCAAATCCTTCAGGCCGTCGTCACTTGGAGTTAGCAAGTTGAATGATGTTGAATAGAAAAGGACCATGCCTAGACTATACTCATCAATTGCCGGCAAGTTTCCTTACTACGGTGTAGTAAGTCTCATTGTGTACGGTCGGATCGTAGCTAGACGGAAACTTACAAGTCTACAAGAAATGTTAACGCGACAAGTAATGCGGCTGTGAAATACAAAGAAAAGCCCCATAAGGCTCACCAGTGTTTAGTATTTCATACGGTGAAGGGAGATTGAGGGCAATTATTGTTATGTTACCAAGTAGTTTGCTTAAAAATTGTAAAGTTGGACATGAGAGATGCGATACGACATGTATTCGTTTTGTATTAAGCAGATTTCTCGCTGGGAGTATCCTGCCGTAGCAGCTCCTGTGCGTTCTCCGTCTTTCCATTCAAAGCTGCTGGCTCGTTAGAGGATTCCTATAGAAAAGAAAGACGGACGTTGGTAGCGTTAAAGGAACGTTGAAAACGCATAAACGGATGACATAAATCCCATGATAAACTCAGAAACGGGAAATTTTTTAGGAACTACCTGCCCATCCGAAGTCCACAAGGTAAGATTATCCCGGAGAAGCTGCATAATCAGAGTACTCTCCTTGTACGTTTCTTCCCCGAGGGTATCGACTTCAGAAACGGCTTCGTCAAACGCCTGCATTGAACGGCACGAGTTAAATAGCCAGCCTAACGAAAAGATAATGCGCACAACCTCGTTATTAAAGCCTAGCAGACCTGTTTGGCAAGATTGCAAGCCCGTTCCGAAGAATTCAAAATCTCGTAGTAAAAAACAGAGAAGTTTAACGCAAGGCCGAGGCGAATGGGATGTGTCGGAGCCAGTTCTGCCACCGCAATATCCTGCAGACGCAAAAGGATAGGGATTCTTTCATAAATTCATAGGAAGTAGATTGGCAAAGCTTATGAAAATTCTTATCAACAAAGCTGATCCAAAATCCGATCAGATCACTACAACTCGATGCTCAAGTATGTATAATGAAGGATTTCATTAAAAAAGTAGACCAACTGAGGCAACGCAGAGCACAGACCTAGATAGCTACACTAAATGCAGTTCCAGTTATATTTACCTGAGCAGACTTGTAATCAGCGAGAGTGTTATCGGCAGTGTCAATTCTGGTCTTTCCTTTCTTGAACTCCGCCAGGTAGCGATGGTAATCTCCCTTCATCTTAAGATAAAACACTTTCGCCTCAGCCGAGCCAGAAGACGGAATGAGATCCTCGTCCAGAAGCTTGAGCACGTCGTCACAAATCTGCGAGAGCTCTGACTCGATTTTGGCACGGTAGGGGCGGATGGAGTCGAGGCGTTCCTGGTTCGTTGCAGCCTCTTCCTTGGCCTCGATAGCAGAGATAACGCGCCAGGCAGAGCGACGAGAGCCGACGGCGTGCTTGAAAGCAGTGGAGAGAAGGTTACGTTCATCGGGGGAGAAGTCGAGGGGGGAATTACGGGAGAGTTTGACAGCGGAAGTCATGTGAGAGGCCATTTCGTCGAAGCGTTCGGCGTCTTCAGCGATACGGGCCAAGAAGACATGGTGCTTACGTTCAAGATGGTGGAGGGAAGCCATAGCCGAGCAAGAAAAGATGAATGGAGATGGAGAAGATGAATGCCGGAGATGTTGCAGGGAAGAAGACGACGACGAAGAAGATGAAGAGAATGCTAAGAAACTAACCCTCATTAGTCGGTAATTATCTCTTGTAAAATTCGCTAAACATTTCCTTAACAAGCTCTTACTTGCCGTCCGATCTCATCGGACTGCTCACCTTCCGCCACGTACCATCCCGCCCCTGTCGGCCCTGTAGAAATGTGTCCCAATCCTTATGTAAATGTGTCCCGTCGGTGAACATGCCTTCCCGCTTGGGAAAATGATTCTCTCTCATCAGATTCCCGGCCTGCCATAGTAGCTCTAAGAATTTGTTCACACAGAAAGGGGCGATAAATTTGAGTTCACGCGTGTAGGTTTTAGAGGAAAACCTGCTTTTTTCCTTGAACCCCTCGTCTGGAGTAGGGGCTCAAGAAAAATCTAGTTTCATGTCAACCTTGACAAAGACAAGTGGTTTGGAAACTACCTGTCGCGTGAACAAGCTCTAATTATCCGTGTTCATTTCCAAGAAGCTAAGGCCTAGAGCAGGCTACTTCGCGATATTCCCGACGAAGTCTTATGTGTAGATCACCACGTGTCGATCGTGCATGAAGTGACTCCAATCAACTAGGATGTGCTCGCTTTCTATAGTCCATTTGTCACGAGGATGAGGGATTTTCGTCATCGGAGACGGATGCATCGGTGAGCGGCTCTACTAGGTGCTGGATGGGCGTGGGATGTTATTTGTGACAAGCGCACAGTGGTGGTGCTTAGCGTGAATGAAGTTGTGAGTCGCAGGACGAAGGGAGGAGTTATGGCGACCTGTGGAGAGTCCATGGAGAATTTGAGTAGCAATCTGCAGAGAGGTGGTCAATTGTTGCGTTCTAAATCCTTTTTTCATTCCTTCTTCCTTGGGTGACATTTCTTTCTTTGAGTTACGAGCTTTTGTTGTGCAGATTCTGGCAAGTATGAAAGGAAAGATGACAATGCACGTGGAAAGATTCAGATGCGAGCTCTGGTAGAAACAGGGTGGATGTGTGTTTTCTCTGTGTTGTTTCGTGGTTCAACAATTTCGTGATTGTACGTTTGTTTGTGCGCAGAGTTTGAGAAGGTCTACGGTCAGAAGCGCGATGCGGGGAAGGTAATTTGAGCGCATGGTTGAAGATGAAATAGTATGCGATTGTTGGATCATCTCTAAGCAAGTCTTATCATTCCAAGCCTAGGTCAAACTACCGCTCCCTGCCAGTATTATAGTTTCGTCTTCTCCTTGTTTCCATATGAATTTTGCTTGCAGTAGCATCACTCAATTTTGAATCTGGACGACCGCACTGATATTAATCTGGACGACCGCACTGATAATATCAGTAGATACACCACGATATATACGTTCTGTATCATTAGCCGGCTCCCGTTGCACGCACTTTTGGTGGATTTCGTGTTGCAAAGTTATGCACAGCTCCGCCTGCTCGTCCATGGTCGCGAGGTGTTTGTGGTTTCTAACAGTGTGGATTGCAGTGTAACATCTGAGTGTGCATGCAGGTATTGTTGCAGCTTCAGCTAGTTTCACAATCAACACATCAATTCCACCTTCGAGAGCTGGAGTGTTGTTGATGAAGACAGCAATGATGAAGAGATCATTGAATCGTTCACTAAGAAAAGCATTTGAAGCTGGGACGCAGTGGGTGCAATCGAGGTGCAATCAATCTATTTGTGTCTTTTATTACATGTGTGGTGTATACAGACAGTAATGTGTTGATTTTGTTCATGCAGTTCATAAGACTTTGGAAGATCCGAAGATGGAGGGTAAGATTACCACAATAGTTACAATTTATGTCAAGAGACGTATGCAAAAGCAGGAGAGGCTTTGTTTAGACAGTAATGTGTGAGTACCTAGTAGTCTAAAAATTTGCCCCTGGGGAATCAGTTTGCAACTTTTTGCTTTAAGTTGTTCTTGATCATTGACAGAGAGAATATTGACTTTTCAAATGATTGACTTTTGAGCCAGAAGCAATGCAGAAAGTGTCTATACATTTTGAGGCATTCTCTATGTATTGTGGTGACTTGTTGCTAATTGTGAGATTGGTGTCATCTGCAAATTGCTATGTCACAAATTGATTTCCAGAAAGTATTTCAATTCCTCTTAGAGCCCCTTGATCGATAATCAGCCAACAAAGAGAGTTTGGAGCAATAGCATACAATAGTGGTGCCAGGGGGCAATAGAGCATTTTAGAGGTAGAGGTTCATGCAGTTCATAAGACTTTAGAAGATCCAAAGATGGAGGGTAAGATTACCACAATAATTACAATTTATGTCAAGAGACGTATGCAAAAGCAGTAGAGGAGGCTTTGTTTGGCTAGTGGAACTTTTGTTTTCTTTCACGAATCAAAGCGTCTGATTAATCTCCATATGGTCATTACTTTGGATTGCAAGTGTTCCTAGCATTGTTTGCGTGCAACAATGCGTGCCCAAAACAACTATCGTAGTAGCACCTTGGTTTCTCATAATCGGGTCAATGTTTGCTTGGATGTAGCCAATCGCGAAACTATTTTCAGGGCCATTTTGGAGCCACGATGCGATGCGCTTCTAGGTGAATATTTGAATTTTCACAACAAGACAAAGCACCCATAGACGCGCACACAGACGCGTTTACTGAACTAAATAAAAAACTTACGGGCGTGTCTATTTGCGCGTCTATTTTTGCATTTGGAGACCCGCGTCTACCAGTGCATCTATATATCGAACACACGTGTGTATAGATGTGTATGTAGATGCTTAAATAGACGCGCTTATAAACGCGTTTATAGACGCAAAAATAGACGCTTGTCGAACAGACAGACGCGCATATAGACGCGTTTATAGACGCACTGATAGACGCGCTTTTTTTTTTTTAAAAAAATTTACAGAATGCTGTGTATGTTGTGTATGCTATATAGTTACAAGAATCCCATATCCAGATTCTGTAATTCAATTCTTACAGCCAACCGCATTTTAATTACAATTCCAAATAAAACATTACAACTCCAAAACGCAATAAAATTGAAAGCTCAAAAAGTGCTTGTATATATATATAGCATGAAGCTAAGCCACGTCATGTGGCTTCAAGTACAAAAAATAAGCAAGCTAAGCCACGTCATGTGGCTTCAAGTACAAAAAATAAGAGGAGTGTATATACAAGAGGCACGAAGCCAAGCCCGTGGCTTTAAGTACAAAAAAGAGTAGCTAGCACTACTTCTACAACTAATCTATGTTCTCCAGGTCCCTTCCACGCTCCCTTCTGCGCTCCCTTCTGTGCCTCCTTCCTCGTCTTCCTCGTCGTCTTGTGCACGGGCCTGTAAACAAGGGACAACATATATCAATGTATGAAAAATCAAATCTTTACTTATAATTTTGGCATTATTTAATTACTTTCAAATACCTTGGGGACCGCTCCAGTAGCCCAGGTATACTGCTCCTCAGTAATCAACCCGTCATCATAGAAGTGCCTCCATGTATCTCCTTTGCGATGGTGGCGGTGGTAGGTTGTCTCCACAGGAGTAGGGTATCTGCCCACGATCTCAAGCTGCAAGACGACACACTTTGTGGAGGGATTAGTACAAAGAAACAACCTCCTAATAAACTACATAAGCAATATAATTTGAGATCGATACTTACAAATTGGGCCTCCCATGATTCAATACCCCCTGCTCCAAAATGCGCGCTTCCATATTCCTCCATCTGGATCCTTCGTGCCTCCACGTGCTGCAGACTGGGGTCCTCCCTCGCTGACTTCATTGCTTTCTTCCACTCACGCTTGTGAGCGGTGTGGCGCGGGCCCCTTGGTGGTTGACCTCCCTCAAGCCTGGCAAGCTCCGCTAGTGCCTGCCTCTTAAGCGAAGATCTTTTATTGCCAAGTATCGTAACAATCTTTGACTTGGTCCATTTATCTGTGAACTGGCGATTGGGGGGGTTAGGATACCTAGAGCAAACAGCAGCGAGGGTCTCATCAGCCAACCTCTTTGGCTGGTCTTTGAAGTGGATAAAGCAATCTCTGTAATTATTAGCAATTACAGAGCGCATGAAGGCCATGATGTCCTTCCCCTGCGCATCCATCAAGATGCCTCCTATATGAGTGATGTCATAGAATATTGTATCATCACCCTGAGGCATGTCTAAATCATTTGAATCATCATCGTCCCCACCACCACCCCTCCCAAAGCACTGTGCCATGCATCCCCCACCACCGCTCTCCCTGCCACTACGCCTGCTACCGTGTCATGTCGAGCTCGTACGCTGGCCACTCGTAGCTGGAGACTGCACGAGACTACGCTGACCACTCGTAGCTGGAGAACCGAGTCTCGACGGCATAGGAGTGCCTCGGGGGGGTCACTATGTATAAACTCTCTATATCACGTGCGTTCAAGTCTTATTTGTAAAATCCCTTATCTGTAGATTTTTCATTAATAAAATATACCCTTTTTCTATACAAATCTGTATTTTTTTTTTGAAATGATTTTAAATAATCCCTTATGTAAGTTAATTTCTATAAATTTTAGAAATTAAAAATATCCTTCTATTGAACTCACGTGATAGGGTTACATAAGATGAGTGACCCCCCCGAGAGGAGTGCGTGGACGGCTCTGCGAGACAGAAGGACCTCCTGACGGCATGGGGGAAGGGCATAAGACGGGATGGCAGAAGGGGCATAAGACGGCATGGGGGAAGGGACATAAGACGGCATGGGGGAAGGGGCATAAGACAGCTATGCTGACTCCGATGAGGTGATCTCAGGCGGTGTGGGGTGGTTTGGAGTCTGTAGTGCCGACTCCTGGGGAGTGTTTAAAGTACCCGTCATATACCCGTATAACTCCGCAAGACTAGGAGGGTGTCCTAAAAGGTTATATAAGTCCTTCCAAATAGAATCCTGGGGATCAGGTGAGCTGGAAGCACTTCCTGGCCACATGTTGAACTGGAAAAAAGAAAAAAAATCTATTACTGATGAGCTGAGAAGAAAGGGGAAGGGAAGAGAGGCGTACTGTCGGAGCGCGTCTATAGACACGTTTGATTAGTGCGTCTATTTTTGCGTCTAATAGCGGGTCTATAGACGCATCTATCTGTGTCTGCAAACAGGCTAGACGTGCATTTAGACGCGCCTGTAGACGTGGTTTTAGACGCGCTCTGAGATGCACCTATAGATGCGCTCCGACAGACGAAATTTCTAAAAAGTAGAAAAGGACATTGCGCCCGACACACAAACATGACACTGATACCCAGATCATGCGTTTCTTGGATATGAGAAAGTACAAATCTAAAGAGAGCAAACTTCCAAAAAAGATCAACTGCAAAAAGACTTACCTTGGATAGAGGTATGGAAGGTTCTTCTTCTTTTTCAAAGTTGCTTCTCCTCCTTGTTCGTCCTCCTCTCCTTTAAGCTTGGAAGTAAGTGTGGGTGCCTTCCTCTTAAGTGTAAGCTTGGAAGTAAGTATGGGAGCCTTCCTCTTAAGTGTCCAAACTGTGGATCTGCTAATAAGGAAGGAAGCAAGCCACCCGAAGTATAAGTAATGTGAAGAAAAGCAAAGCGAGCGCGCTAAAAGCAGGTTTAAAAGCCGCGTCTATAATCGCATCTAATAGCGCGTTTATAGGCGCGTCTAAATACACAGAGTAGACGCACTTTTAGAAGCGACTGTAGACGCGCTTTTAGATGCGCCTTTAGACGCGCCACAGAGTTTAAAATTAAACATTTGAAGAAGAGCAAATTTGGTGGGTTGTTTGTTTGCAGGATGTCTTCATCTTCAACAAGTAGCTCCAGTGAGTATGAATCCCTCCGTATCCACCATCGCGAAATGTGGTTGGAGCAAAAAATCAAATGTCTGTGTGATCGATGTCGAGGAAACATGTATCGTGCACGTAGGATTACACTCAATCATATCTCAAAGTATGGATAATGGGATGTGACTGTAAACAGGGTAAGGGTTTGTAAGTTAAGGTTGATTGAGATACCTATGGGTGTTAATATGTTTGACTTATGATCCCGTTTTAATTTGATATAGGATGCAGTGCCACACCCGCATATGTTGCCCTATGCTCGCCGTGAGGAGGCGAAGTGTCGACGATATGAGGTGGGATCTTCAGGAGAGACCGTTACGGATGCATGGAGTGATGGTGATAGTAGCCCTCTGCCATTACCTCATGAAGCCGTGGAGAAGGAGGTGTTTGATGATATGGTGCGGGATTTATATGTCCATCAAGGGAGGGATGATAGCATGGAGCAGGATGATCTTTTTACTGTAGCATCGACTCCACTGTTTGAGGGGTGCACATTCTCTGTTCTACGTGCCTCCCTTGAGTTACTAAACTTGCAAACCATCTATGGATGCAGCAATGCAAGTTTGAATGCATTACTCAAGTAAGCTTTAAAGTCTATTTTGCAAACATGGTGAATTATGCTAGTGGGTCAATTACTCGAATGCTTTTCCTCATTTATGGTCTTCACGTGCAGGCTATTGTGTAAAATGCTTCCAAGGGAGAATAAAATACCGACCTCAAGAGATATGGCAAGGCAACATAAGACCTCTCTTGGAGGATTAGATTACAAGCGCATCCATGCATGTGTCAACGATTGCGTTTTGTTTCGTGGACTATATAAGGATGCAAGAGAGTATCCTACTTGTGGAGAGGCAAGATATAGAGCAGATCTCAAAACCTTGGACGTGCCTCGTAAGGTTTTGTGACATTTTCCCATAATCCCTTGCATCCAACATATGTTCAAGTGCAAATCTATTGCAGAGCTCATGTCATGGCATTCCTCCCATCGATCAACCGATGACAAGTGGAGAACTCCCGCGGACTCTCCTGCATGGAAGCATATTGAAGACACATGGCCAAGCATCAAGGAAGAACCTAGGAGCTTGAGACTTGGATTGGGTATGGATGGTGTGAACCCATTTTGTCTCAAAAGCACGTCTTACAGTGTATGGCCAGTGATATTGGTGGATTACAATCTTCCACCCTCTATGGCTATTAAGAAAGGACATGTTATGCTGTCCCTTCTAATTCCAGGGAAACATAAAGTCAAAAACCCTGATGTTTACTTGGAGCCTTTGATTGACGAGCTAGAGATACTTTGGAGAGGTATCGAGGTGCATGATGTGAGCAGGCCTCCCTCATCACGAGACTTCAACTGCAAAGCAGTCTTGATGTGGACGATGCATGACTTCCCAGGCTATGGCGAGTGTTCAGGTAAGCATTGCACTTCTAATTATGAATAGGCAAAGGATGTGGCACCCTAAACCCACCTCCAACTCTTAATTGCATCTATTGTTCAGGTCTCACTACATCGGGTTACCATGCATGTCCTGTTTGTGGTCCTTCGCTAGTTGCCTCACGGGTAGACGCATTGAATAAGGTCATCTATGGGAATCACCATCGATTTCTCCCACCTGATCATCCTAGATATGTTGCCCCTTGGAGTGAAGTCCTCCCACAATCACTCACCGCGGGAGATTGGATGAGAATTTGGGACGGTTCCACGACTCCTCCACCACTTGGCATGAGCCGGTAAGGGTTTGTAACTATTGTGTGCTATATTGGCTGGAAGTAAAGATTGCCCGCTAACACCAACTTTTGTTTAGATACTCCATCTTTTATCATTTACCATATTGGTCCCACCTTAAGATCAATCACCTGCTTGATCCCATGCATATCTTCAAGAATGTGGCATCTACCATTTGGGAGCATTTGAATGGGACACGAGATTCCGCAGGCATAAGGGAGGATCTACGTACCACAGGGAGGATGCGTGAAGCTTGGCCACAAGAGAGACCAAATGGGCGTGTTTTTTTACCTCGTGCACCGTGGATGTTATCAAAGCTAGAGATGGTGATAGTGAAGCGCGCTATTACGACAATTCATACTCCCACTGGATGCATGAGGTGTTTGAAGGGAGCCTTTACAAAGAGCAAGAAAAGAGGTGTAGAGCAATTATATGGCTTGAAATCTCATGATTGGCACAAGATGCTCCAAGTAAGTATTTTATGTGCATAATATCTTTTTCCTTTCACATTTGTGAGTGAATAATTATAAGCAACTAATCAGCCACCTCCTCGTGGGTTCAATTCGTACTACCTACTAGCATTTCATGTAGTGCATCGAAGGACGTGAAAGATTGTATTTACAACATGGGCGAGCTTGTAAGGTACTTTACATGATACAAAATATGATGCGTATCAATGCTCCATGCAAGTTCGAATGCATATTGCTAATATGCTATACTTTTTCATTTCTAGGTATGTCAGCTCTAAGGAAATAGATCCCACCACGTTTAAGAATGCTCGAGTTATGTCAGTGGAGGTGGTTTGTTTAGTGGAGGAGACATTTCCACGTTATATTCTCACAAGCCAACTACATCTTATAGTGCATTTGGTGGATGAGATTGCTATATGCGGTACTATACATGCACGATGGTTGTTCTTCCTCGAGCGCTTCATGAACACCTTGAAGGGCTTCGTGAGACAAAATGCAAGACCCGAAGGTAGCATGGTCGAGGGTTGGTTGGTACAAGAGTCACTTGTATATATTTCTGAGTTTCTTGTTGATGTGGATAGCTCTCTCCCACGACTATGGAGAGATGATGAAGACGTAAGGATGACCTCTATTGTGCCTCAAGGGAAAGGACGCAACAAAGTAATAGACACGGAGTTGCATAATAGTATCAACCTCTTTTGTGTGCTTAATAGTGATGTGATGAAAAGATGGGTGACAAGATACGAGGATGCAAAGGCAAGAAGACAAGAAGAAAGGGCCCTCTTTCGTACACACCATGGATCTCGTGTGCCATATCCTCAGTATCTAAGAGTACTTCCAAAGGATATTCATGTGGATTGGCTACTTGATGAAATGGAGAAAGCAGAGAAAGACGAGGGGATGCATATCACAATGGAAGAATGGGAGTATGCTAGGGGATGCATGAGCAAGGTCGGTATATAGAATCTTATGCATAAGTTAGGAGCTTTCAATAATTTAGATTGCTTATTTAATTGATTTTTTCTTGGTGTAGTGCACTATATTCAATGCTATATGGTGTGAGGGCAAGCATTTTCGAACACAACGGATTAATGATAAGAGAAACACACAAGATTGCGGCTTCATTGCTAGCTTTGAGGGAGCCAATGGAGCCATGGATGATTATTGTGGCATAATCCAAGATATTATTAAGCTTGACTTTCGACGCTTCTTTATGTATGTTTTGGATGTAAAGTGGTTTAAGGACATGGTGGAAAGAGGCCCTAATGTAACAATCAAACGCCATGCAAAGTGGGTTTGTAACTATTGACTCCACAAAGTTTTGGCAAAGTAGGAAGGACACACTAGTACTACCACAACAATGTGAATAGGTATTGTGCACACATATAAAAATACTCGCTTTTAAATATTTGATGCAAGAAAAATAACATGATTGTATTTGTGTTTGAATTAGGTTGTCTATCAACCAATGGTGGATAATAATAGATGGTGGCATGTCATACCTATTATGCCACGTTCCAAAGTGATGTATAGTACATTTACTAATATGGAGCGTATGGAGAATGATCATGGCCATGGACGTGATGATGACCATGATATAAGAGAGGAGGATGATCATGAGATAGGAGATACAGATATTGAGGCCATTACCCATGAGGACGAGCCTACCATTCGAGATGCTGATACATGAGTAGCACAAGTAGTAGTGGGTTGAATGTATTTGTAGATCTAAACACTTGTTTGGATTTTGAAGTAGATAGTTTGGCAAGGGTTGATCTCATTGAGGATGAGATTGAACCGTAGCCCCATCATTGATATTGGCAAAACTATTTTACATATTGTCTCATTCTCCTCACCTCACTTAATTCTTGTATATGTGGGCTTGCAAAAAATTATGTGCTTTGGTAATCATGGGCAATGTTTGGAAAGCAGTGATGTACACCAAAATCTCACTTTCTATATTCTCTGGTTTGCATCTATCTATGCATCTAAATGTGCGTCTAAGTCTCAATCTAAATGCACAAATAAACGCGCTACTACACGTGCAAATAGACGCGCTGATAAATGCGATATTAGACAGGCCCGTATTTTCACAGTTTACACGTGCAAATAGGCGTGTTAATACACGCGCAAATAGATGAGTTGTTAGACGCGCTTTTAGACGCGCCCGTAATTCCTCTACTAAAGCAACGCCCATAGACGCGCCCGCTATTTTGCGCGTCTACCAAGCGCATCTATAGTTGCTTTGTGTTGTTGTGAAAGGAGGCTATAATGGAGAGGCAGAAGACCATGCACATTGCTAGGACTTAGACTACGTCCCCCCCAACAAGTTGAGAGTACTCTGCTCTGAAAATAGTGAGGCCTTCGTGGACATCTAGGGGGAACCCATACAGCACAACCATAAAGAGGCCCTCTGTGAGCATGTCATCTACGGAGGTGACATGATGTCGATGTGGGGGGAATCGACTGTGGCAATGAAGGGTCTCCACTAGTGCTAGCATTTCTACTCCAGGTGAGTGCAACATCTCAATCACCTTATATGAGAAGGCAAATGACATTGGGATCACAAACCATTGAGGGGGAGTGGTAGTACGCATGGTGAAGATGAGTGGGTGAGCAGCAGATGAGCAGGGGAGCAAATGAGTGACGACGGTTGGAGGAGGAAGCGTGGAGCAAAGTAGAGCAGGGGCGAAAAAGAGCTGGAGGAGGGGTGTGGAGCAAAGTAGTAGAGCACATGGAATGAAGTAGTACAGCAGGGGGAGGGGAGATGAGAGCAACGTAGTAAAATGCCAAATGCCACGGATCTTATACATATTATAAAGTTTGAGCCACCGTGGTGGCTAGAGCCGGGGGTCCCATCCATATTAATTGCAGGCTACCACAGTGGAATCTTAAGCACCACCCCAGATGGGCTAGTAATCATGAAGCAGATGCCATGTGGTGGATGAGCAGGCCACTCCAGTGGCTGGTAATTAGCTACGAACCCAGTGGCATCTTAGCCACGATAGAGATGGTTGATGAGAGCCACCACCACCGAGCACAGTAATTCATGAAGCTCTAATCACTCATTACCATGCACTCTAGTTCTCTAGTGAGCATGCGAGCCTGGTGACTAGTAATTTTTACTGCACTCGTAGTGATCATGTATGCTTAAGCCCAGTGGTGGGTGAGCGGTGGCTGGTAATTTTAACTGCCAGCCCGGTGGAATCATAGCCATGACAAACATGGTTGTAATCACTCATTACCATGCACTCTAGTACTCTACTGAGCATGCGAGCTCGGTGAATGGTAATTTTTACTACACTCGTAGTGATCATGCATACTTAAGCCTGATGGTGGGTGAGCGCTAGTAATTTTAACTTCCAGGCTGGTGGAATCGTAGCCACGACAGACGTGGTTGATGATAGCCACCACCACTGAGATGTGCTAGGCTTACATTCCTTCTTCATGGGTTACCATACACGTAGTGTCGTTTCCACACACAACCTTTTCATGGAGAGTAGGCTGACACCTCATTGTTAGGAGACTTTAGTGTCAGCATTTCTAGATTTGTCATAGACTTTGATGAGAGTGGATAATCACATCATCTTTGTTGAGATATGGTGCCATGTGCACATATTAGAGGCTAAGGTATGGTATAGGAATGTATTAAAGTAGCCACCCTAGGATGTGGACTACATGATGTGAGGATGTGGATCGAGAACATCCACAAGGAGAGATGTGGATCAGAGGATCCCATAAGTGTTGACTATTCAAAGGGCTCTCTCTATATAAGAAGCCTATTATGTATTGTTGATGATATATATATTGCAATAGATTGAGTGTGTCTACTTCTGTCTCCCTCTCATGTCTTGTTTAGTATACTTGAGCCTCCGTAGTTCTTATGCTCATCTAGTTGCACTAGGTCTAGCACGATCTTACATTCTTAGACATGGTATCAAGCTAGTTAGCTTAGCCTAGAATAGCTTAGACTGAGCTTAGATTGAGAGAAGTTTCCATGATACATTTCCATCCTTCATTCCTTTGAGGATTTACCTTCACCTCAGCAACTAGAGCATCTACAGCAAAGCGACCTTCTACGATCCTCCAAGGACAACATTGCATCGACAAGCTTTCAATACAGCTTGCAACTCTTGCCTACCAGTCAACTACGGGCCTCCTTCTACAAACTGTCGATTCCAACACCCATTTCAGCTCCTAAGCCGAGCTCCACCGCCTTGCCTGTGTGGCCGTGAGCCTCTACTAGCTATGCCACAACCAGCCGACTCTCTTCAGATGCTGTTAAAAGTCACAAATTCTGTGTGAATCATCATTTGCATTCTGTTCGTCTTTCGGTTGCGAGACGACTCGTAAGGATACGTGAGGTAATTCTTCCATAAGCGCTCTTTACTTGAACCATCTCCAAAGCATGAGCAATGGAAATCCACTACAAGTGAGTTCTGTGCTGCAGTGTCTGAACGCAAGCCGTTGAATACACTCCCATCGTTCAACTCGCTGTCGGGGGAATCCATCGGAGAGGTTCTTGATTTCCTCAGCACACAAGTTACCAAACATTGCACCAGAGAACTGTGAAAGGCAGAATCCGCACTATGTGAAAGCACCCCACAGCGAGCTGCAACACAGAGCAGCTTCACCACGGGCCGACTATCCTCATGCGACCTGCAAGCAAGCTCCATTCCGACTGCACTCAAGGCTACAGCAACACTTCTCTGACATGCGTGACAACGCTTCTCCGACCTCCATCGACAAACTGCAACAAACACCGCGTCGCCGTCATCGATACAGAGAAGCCTCAAAGTTTTTTTTCCCTTTCTCTAAGGTGTAACCTTAGGACACGTGGTAACCCCATGGCAAAGACACGTGGCAGATAAGCCATGACCTAGGTTAAGGCTATGAGTTAAGTTTATGGTTAGGTTCAGTTGCTTGGTTTAGTTAGACCATGGTAAAGTTTATGCAACCTCGGGTTAACCTAGTTGGGCCAAAACATTGCCACGTGGCATAGGACCACCTCAGCATAGTAACCCCTTGCCAAGCACAATTTGTAAGCTGCATGTGAACATCGTGTGCCACATCATGAAAGGCCACCTCTTGCTCATAAAAGCTTCGTCCAACCGTAACTTTCAATCCATAAAGAATTTGCACATGCTCCAAAAAGGAAAAGTGATTGTCTATCAAGTCAGAATTATTTTATGCAATTAGACACTACCAGATTTGAAAGTTTCTTCAATTGGTAAGACTCTTGCAATGGCAATACACACCCCAACTGTTAAGAAGTTCACTGGGGAAGGATTTCACACCTGGTCTACACAAATGAGGTATCTCTTGATGCATCAAAAGCTTTGGAAGATTGTAAAAGGAGACATACCCATTGCACAAAATGATTCCTGGAAGGAAAAAGACGAAGCAACAATATCACTCATTGGTTTGCACTTGGTTCCAAACATAATTCATCATATGGACTCCAAGGATCATTGCCAAAGATGCATGGGATGAGTTGAACACAGCGTTTGGTGCAAAAGCCAAAAACCAAGAAATTCATCTTAAGATTGAAATTCTATGGTTTGCACATGAGCTTCAATGAATCCATGGCACAATTTGTCAACAAAATCAAAAGCATTATGACCCAACTAGAAGGCATAAATGCAAAAGTAGGGGAAAAGGATGCACTTGCAATCCTCCTTAAAAGCATTTCCATAAACAACCACTTTGAAGAATCTGCCAGATCCAAAGTTTGAGGAATGTGTATCCTCTCTTCTTGAAAAAGAAAGAGAGTTGAAGGCATCGGCATCGGCATCGACATTTACAACAACACGTAGCAGCAATAATGAAGAACAAAATTGTTCAGTAAAACATCAACGAAGTGTTACCATTGTGGAAGGATGGGTCACTATCAAAGTGACTGCAGACTAAAGAACGAACCAAAGTGTTGCCATTGCAAGAAGCTTGGACACAAGGAAGAAGATTGCAGATTGAAGAACCAGCAAGTCAGTTACGTGGAGTCGTCATCAAGCCATGACCAAAATGACAAGAATAACATGTATTGAGAAGCGACAACCTTTCCACCTTTAGCCTATATTCTTGTAATCAAACCTGACCAATTGAGAGTAGCCATGTAAGCGCCCAGAGGAGGATTTGATCTTGTAACTCACATCTGACCACCTTGCAGTAGTCAAAGGATCATGGCACCAAGGGAGGTGTTGAGACATGGTGCTAAGGTATGGTATAGGAATGTATTAAAGTAGCCACCCTAGGATGTGGACTACATGATGTGAGGATGTGGATTGAGGACATCCACAAGGAGAGATGTGGATAAGAGGATCCCACAAGTGTTGACTATTCAAAGGGCTCTCTCTATATAAGAAGCCTATTATGTATTGTTGATGATATATATATTGCAATAGATTGAGTGTGTCTAGTTTTGTCTCCCTCTCATGTCTTGTTGAGTATACTTTGAGCCTCTATAGTTCTTATGCTCATCTAGTTGCACTAGGTTTAGCACGATCTTACATTATTTGACAATCTTCCCCTCTCTTGCCTTTATGGCGATGTGTGGTTATATCATGTTATGGCTTTCCCTTTGAAATAAACCTAGTTTTTGAGTCTTTTAGAGTGTAGAAGTGATTTTGCATGTATTAAACCTTGTGCATGTTATTGAGATTACCGCATTATCAAATGCATTAATTGTGACAATACAAACTTTTCAATCAACTTATGATGCTATTTTGCCTTGTAATATGAGACTCTTGGTCTTGAATGTTATCTTCTGAGCTTCCTTACACTAGCAAGCTTGTAGATTGAGGAAGGAGACATGGACAACACAATGAATCTAGAAGTGTATAATGTTGAATGCAGCAATGATTTCAATGCATAGTATCCATGTAACATAAACATCCTTACTTTCTTAAAAGAGTTATGCCCAACTATAATTGGAAGCAATTGCTTGAAATACTCTATCGCCACATGTTGTTACTGGTAAGCAAAGGGTAATTATCCTGGCAAATTTTTATTTTCCCATGTAGTAAGTTGCAGCCCTCCTTCCTTATCCCATGACTCTCAACACTTCCTCTCAATCAAAATGGAATTTAGAAAGAATTGATAGTGATGGAACGTACCTAGGCATAACTATAAACCCAGGGGGAGTCACTTTCCATTTCTATTCGCATCACCTACATGGAAGAAGAGGGGTTTTTCACAAAAGTGATCTAAGAGTCATTCTCATATACCATTTGGTACACGATACTAAATGGATTTTAGGAGCTTGAGATTTAGAATATCTTCAATAGATGGAAATGGGGTTCTATATTTTTTAATTATATGATTAAGTGCTTTCTTTCGTCGAGTTTATGCAGTATTGCTTGTTATACCTTTTTGTTGTTCCTACCTTTTTCGAGACTTTTTCTTCTCTCTCTCTCTCTCTCTCTCTCTCTCTCTCTCTCTCTCTCTCTCTCTCTATCTATCTATCTATCTATCTATATATACATATACATATGCATATGCATCAGCATATACATACATACATACATACATACATATATATGTATGTATGTATGTATATCTATCTCTCTATACCTATCTATGCAATGCTCATTCCCACCAACCGAAAACTAGTTCGTAAATTGTTAACCTACTTCCTCCTTGTGTAAAAGGCTCTAGATTCTAAAATTATCAACATTGTAGAGACATTCGTCCAATCTGGCCATTCAGATTTGCCAAGATCATTCATGCTTTGTGCTCAAGATGACGATACACGTAGAGTTCACTCTCTTTACCTAGCAATGTATGTTAGAATTCCAATCAGCCGTCTAAGTTCATGAGCATTGGATAAGTTAGTCATGCATTATGAACTATGTAGTGTCAATTGAAGCTTACATTGGGCTGCAAGTTAGAGAATTCCTTCCCGGTGGTTTTACAAGGATTGGACTGGGTGGCTCAGTTGGCTCGCAAACCATTGAAAAAATACCACTTGAAGTCTTTAGTGGGAAATAAAGGGTCATGCTTATAAAGATTGATCTTTGCGATGATATTCTAGTCTATATTTCTTCCAGAAACAAGCGAAATGGCTTGAACACATGAATGCTTATGCGTTAAGCAATAAGAGATGGTCACAGTAACAAGATTTAACTTCCCATTTCCCAATCTAGAACACACACCCTGAATCCATGTTGATACGAAACATACATATTTTGCTTGCTTGTAATTAATGAGCCGTATATTGTTCTTCTATTCAATGAGCCTTGTAATGTAATTTCGTTTTGGTATGAGTTTTTCAGTTTGGTACATGGCTAGATTTAGGAGAGATTAGATGTGTGTGGTAGAGAGTAAGTAGTATTAGCAATCACATGTGGTTAGCCACCACCTTCATGGAGATAGTTTCTTCTATCAGTCATCTTCTTCGTGCTACTTATCATGTTCTATCCTTGCTACTTGGTTCTCATACTTTGTGGGAGGTCGTGGCTATATTATTACTTCTTTCCTCATAGTGCTTAGTAGTTGCTCCACTGTGCATCCTCCATCTTCTCCTTCAACAGGTTTGATCCCCCTCCTTGATTTTGTCCTTCTGAAATTTTCCTATGCCTCTTATTTCCCCTTGCCTTGTCATTCCTACCAATGTTTCCTTTATGTAAAAAGTCATCGACTTCCATTTTGAAAGAAAAATATATGGCTTTTGACATTTTAGAACATGTTAGTTTGATGCTTCCCTATGACGGCACAAGCAGGGTGTATGCATCATCTCACAAGCTCATCTACCTCATTTTGGAGCATAGGACATATCAATCTCTCCAACCATTGTTTGAGTCCGGTCATCATACTTCATTTCTTGAAGTTAGTTTGGCCAAAGTGAATAATTCTCCCTTCTGTCAGTGTAATGTAAGTTTGCTTCTTTTGGAAAGGTCCTAGAATGTGGACTACATGATGTGAGGATGTGGATCGAGGACATCCACAAGGAGAGATGTGGATCATAGGATCCCACAAGTGTTTACTATTCTAAAGCATCTCTCTATATAAGAAGCCTTCTTGTATTATTGAATACATATTGCAATATATTGACTTGAGTTTTCCTATATCTCTCATGTAGTATCTTGTGCGGTTGCATCCACCATAGCTAGTACATTCATCATTGTTGCACTAGGATTATACTTTCCTATCGACATCCATACCACTAGTTTTGCTCATGCTTTCACAAAAGTATATCAATCACAAATAGAAAGTAGAGATAAAGCAGTAGAAGTAGCAATAAAGTAGTCATGTAGTGATAGAGCATGAAACCCATACACAACATTGTAAAGCATTCATAAAGCAATCACAAACCATTTGAAAGGCAGTAGTAGAGTGCACACAAAGAAGGCACAATATAGTGGCATGTCACAAAGTAGGTAGAAAGCAGTGTTATAGCAGTCTCATGCAGATTCAAAGCAACCATTGATCATAAAGTAGTGTGACAATGTAGTCACAAACAACATGTAAAGAAGACATGCAATGTCAAATCTATGACATCTTGTTGTATAATACCTAAAAATAGAGCAAAACAAGAAGTGAGGCATACATACCAATTGATGATCCCAATGCCAACAATCTTGATGTAGGTGGGGATTTTTCTGAAGCAGCCAACTACCCTACAATGTGATTCTTCTAAACACGTATTTGCAAAACAAAACTAGTGGTACGGATGTCAATAGGAAAGTATAAACAAAACTAGTGGTATGGATGTCGATAGGAAAGTATAAACACATTGTGTAAAGGACATAATGGATTTTGTGGAGGCATTCGTGGATTGCGAGTACATAATCGCTAAAGAGCATGACCGCATATTAGAAGAGGTGGAGGATGAGGTCCCCAGTGACCCGCCCAGTGGTGGTCTGGAGGAGGAAAGTACCTCAGACAATAACATAGAGTAGTAGACCTCCTCCACCATTTTGGCATTTTTGGAGAATGTCTCTTTTGGAGACAAATTTTGCTTAAGCATACTTTTGGAGACATATATTTTTTATATACATAATTTTGGAGACATACTTTTGGTCTCTATTTTATATATATATATGAAAATCTTATTGGATTCCACTTGTCTTTTTCATAAATATTTGTCTTTTCAAAACTAGCTTTTCATGATTGTCTTAAGTAAATAATTGAACTTTCATATTTATCCTTTATGCATTGATGTCATTTCATAATTTTCACAAGTGATTAATTGCCTGCCCGTAATTTCTTCAGTTTGAATTTCATAATTGTCTCAAGTAATTAATTGTCTTTCCACTTCTTACCCGCTCTTGTTTTTGTTTTTTGTTTTCGTGTTTATGTCTATGTTTGTCCAATCTCCCCAAATTAGACATGGGATTACATCGCACGTCCGACGAGTACGGAAACCCTCGTAGGAGGAGACATCATGATCTCTATTATCTAAAGGACTTTGATTCCACTTAGGCGACACCTCAGGGGCCTACCCCTCTGACTACCCCTGGCCCCTCTCGGACACAGCACTATGACTACCCCTCAAGGAACTCCTTTGCTACTAGCAGCCTATGGCTTTGTCAAGAGTCCCGACGAGTTTGTCGCATAGATGATCGATGCGGAGGCAATGAGATTCTTCTCTTTGCTATCCCAGAGGACCTCAGCAAATTCCTCTCCTACACCGATAGCTGGACCTACTATCTAGCCATCCCCTCTAGCCCCTTCAACTAAGGGGTCATCACCTAGGCATGCCCATTGTAAGGGAAGGAAGAGTAGAGTGGGTCGCTTATGTTGTGCTGACTCGGGAGATGTAGACGAGTTAGCACATTCACATCCCTACAGGTCTCCACTTGGTCCCCAGACCCAGTACCAGTGAGGTCCCTTATCCTCTCCTACTCCTCGCTCCAAAAGAGCTTGCACAAACACCACTCGCTCTGACTCTGCCACTACCATGAGTCCTCCTTACTCGATCGAGGACTTGTCCTATCAAATCACTGCTGATGCAGAGATAATAGAAGATAAAAAGGATGTAGCAACAATGATGGCCACCATGAGGCGGTTGATGAGCCACCACTTCAGGAGCGGCATAGCTATTGGACTGGTGGTACCAAGATGAGGGAAAGAAGCAGGTAGTCATCGATGAATTGAAAAGACAATATTCTAACCCTCCAAATTGGGAGTTCAATCTGGATTACATGAAAGAGCGCATGGGGTTCCTCTTGAAGCATCGTAGGTCAACCTTGCATACTTCCATTGCAAAGAGGAAGGCTAAACCCAGCTGGGCAGACAAAGCTGATTGGAAGTTTTTCAAGAAATAGTACTGGAAGTTTTTCAAGAAGTAGTATAGGGACCATCTTGAACTGTTCGAGGGTCAGAGGAGGGCTAGAGGAGATGGCTGGACTCCGTAGGTACCTTGAACTTTGGTGCAGGCAGATGGTTGGCATTCGAGGAAATCGTGGCAAGTCTACTTCTTCTCATTTAATGTATTGTTCTATTTGTGTTACTACATATTGCATGCACTTTATCTAACTCTCACAAATTGGGCCCACAACAAGCTGCGATGGGTCGCCTTCCTACGACATAGAGACGAGACACGCATTTCGCATAGGAACAAAGCTATGGTTTATTGAGCAGGAGGCACTGGGAGCGACAATCGATTGGGCTGAGGTGGCTGCTCGCACGGTATAAGTCTACTCCTGCTTGTAATCTCACTTTTTAAACTGCTTTATTTTTTGAGTTCCAATCTAATTTCCAATTAATATGGTTTCACTCTTAGAATCAAAGCTCGAACGTCCCATCAGCGGAGGTGAGCGGGGATGATGACGAATTAGGCTTACACGGCTTCGACGAGGGCCAGGGATCATGTGTAGCTCACGAGGGCCAGGGATCAGGCATAGCTCATGAGGGCCAGGGATCAGGCCAGCGCGACAAGGACAAGGACGATGATTCGGATGAGCAGTAGTAGTAGTATTAGTAGTTTGCCTATACTTCGCCATGTATATACTTTTGTATATCGGCCCGTCTGAGCAATTTTTTATCACCCTTTTTGAAAGGGTAATTTTGTAACAAACAATGTTATATATCTTTGACATGTATATGCTTTTGTCGCTTAGTTCATTTGAGCGATTTTGTATCACCCTTTCCACAAGGGAAATTTTGTAACAAAAAACATTCTTTTGTAATTACTAAATAAAAAACATTAGTGGGGCAAAACAGGGGCTTACTGTGGCCCTGTTTAGCCCCACTAATATTTTTTTAAAGCTTCTGTTAATTGTCTCTATATAGCGACGTTTACCAGTGTTGCTATATAGCGACGTTTATTAGAGTCGCTATATAGCGACATTTATTAGAGTTGCTATATAGCGACGCTTATATAGTGACCATTCTTTTCCAATGCTTATAGCGATGTAAATACTGACCTATGCATCCG
This sequence comes from Dipteris shenzhenensis, assembly GCF_047967505.1. Taxonomy (NCBI): domain Eukaryota; kingdom Viridiplantae; phylum Streptophyta; class Polypodiopsida; order Gleicheniales; family Dipteridaceae; genus Dipteris; species Dipteris shenzhenensis. The sequence continues at coordinate 33,546,844 of NC_141626.1, forward strand.
TCAAAAAAAAACTTTTGTGTAAAAAAGGTCGTCGGTATTTCCGTCGTAAAAGGGCCTATGCCTTGTAGTGGCATAAGCATAAGCATAAAGCATAGGCATAGGCATATGCTTATGACAAGAAGAGAAAAAGAGAGGGGAAAAGAAGAGAAAAAGAGAGGGAAAAAGAAGAGAAGGAAAGGAGAAGGAGAAGGAGACATATGCTCATGCATAAGCATAAGCATAAGAGAAGAAAAAACATATGCATAAGAGAAAAAGAGAGAAAGCATAAGGAAGAGGGGAAAAGAGAAGCATAAGAGGGGAAAAGAGAAGGAAGAGGGGAAAAGAGATTGAAAGACGGAAAAAAGAAGAGAGGAAAAGAGCATAAGCATAAGAGAAGGAAGAGGGAAAAAGAGCATAAGCATAAGAGAAAAAGAAAGAAAGCATATGCTTTATATGACTATGCATGAGCATATGAGCATATGAGAAAAAGAGAGAAAGCATATGCTTGCTCTTTTGCATAAGCATATGAGCATATGCTCATGCATAAACATAAGCACAGGCATAGGTATATGCTTATGAAAAGAAGAGAAAAAGAGAGGGAAAAAGAAGAGAAGGAAAGGAGAAGGAGAAGGAGAAGGAGACATATGCTCATGCATAAGCATATGCATAAGAGAAGAAAAAACATGTGCATAAGAGATTGAACAATGGAGAAAAGAAGAGGAGAAATGGATTGAGAGGATGAGTGGAATGGCTCATTGTAAATACCATAGGTATGAATTATAAATACCTTGGTATGGGGTGAGAGTTATTTGTGTATGGGATATTATGAGTTTTTTAGAAAATAGGAAGAGTGAGTCATATAAAGAGGTGGGCTCATGTCCATGTGTTCCAATAATATAAGAGAGGCCACATGCCAAGCGTGTGGAAGGCATGTGGAGGAGTGTGAAGTCAAGAGGAATCCTTCTAGAACTCCTATGTGGAATAAGGAGGATGTGGACATGTGGAAAAGAGAGGGTCCCTATGGGCTCCATGTGAGGAGACTCTTGACTTTCTCAATATTTTAAAAGTCTTGAGCATCTTTTGATGGGACACATGGCAAGAGTAGCCAAAAAGGACATGGATGGTGACATATGTGCTTATGTGATTGATGGGGAAAGGAATCTACAGGCAGCAATTGTAAATGGGTGAAGGAGGGTAACAAAATCTCTATAAAAGGAGCCCTCCTCTCCCTTGTTCATCAGAATCTCTTTCACCATTAGGCCTCATGTTGCTGTAGCTCTAGTCTCCCCAAGCCTCTTCCATGAGCCTTCTGAAAATGCTTTCCAAAAATGCAATGATCACAAGTAGGCAAATCTGAAAATGAAAGAGACGGCAGATAACCCAAACGTGACAGTTCTTGCATTCCTTTAACGGACATGTGTCCCAACCGGCTATGCCACAATGAAACCTTCGGCAGCTCGGTTATGGCAACAACATGATTACCTACACTGGAAACATAAAGAGGGTACAAGCTATCACTCTTATAACCCTCAGCCACTACAACCTGGCCATCAGTAATCACCCATTTGGAATCCCCAAATGTGGTGTGGGAACCACTGTCATCCAACAAGCCAGTGCTAATCAGATTTTTCTTGATTTGCGGCACATGGCGAACACCATCAAGCATAAATATGTGTCCGTCAGAGAATACTATCTGTATACTGCCAATCCCTGCAATCTGACATGCATAGTTGTTCCCAAGGTGAACAACTCCATGAGTACCTGTGTAGGAAGTAAACCACTCCCTATGAGGCGTAACGTGAAAAGAAGCACCTGAATCCAAGAGCCAGGTGTGCATGTCATGGCCATCTTGATTTGACACCTGTACCAAGTGAAAAACACCTCAACACTGAGGTAGCATACAAAATACAATGCTCTCCTGGCACTTTCACCTGACAAAGTAATGCATAAACTGCCTGTGTGCACAGTGGCAACACAGATCCCAACGTACAAACACCGAAAAGAAGATCTTTTGAGCACTGTCAATGATGGATAGTTAGGGACCGAGTAAACTCGATGCGCCCTGGCCAAGCATGGCTCAACTGAGATTTTCTAAGTGCCGTACACAAAATGTGACCTGCAAAGAAATGTCACTGATACACTGTGGAAAACGAGACCAATATGGGCACCCTGGCTCCACAATGCCTCAAGGCATACACTGCATACATTTCCAGGCAAAAGCCCTATGAAATTGTCACCCGAAAACTGAGATTTGCACTCAGTGTAAGCATAAAATCCCTCTGCAAATTAAGGCATCTGACCTTCCCGAAAAATAACTGTGCAACTACCACACACTGTGGCACTAGTCACCTCAAGCATGAGGGACACGAGTGTACTTGCTGTACCTCAAACACACAGTTTTAGAACTGAAAAAATTTCGGGAATGCATCAAGAAAAAACCTCGTTGTACTTCTGTACCTACGTGTACTTGCAAGTACCACGCAAAAGAGTAGAGTGCTCTCCCTTTTTCCTTCTTCCCCAAGAAAAAATTTCTGTGCCTGTTGTACCTGCAAGTACCTGCTGTGCCTACACAGCGTACCTGCTATACCCTGTACTTGCGAGGGCACGGATCCCCAAAAAAAATGTCGAAATCTTGGTTGAGGGTATAGCTGGTACGGCTGTCTATACGTGCACGCGTCCGTACAACCGGTACGGTTACCTATCGTAGCATTCGTACAGCCGGTACGGCTGGCTATACGACTGGTCGCAGCTGCTACCTTGCAACCGGTCGACTGGATGTAGCCGCTGGCTGCGGCCGCCTGGCTGCTGGTAGCAGCTAGCAGCAGCTATGGCTGCTTGCATGCCTGCTGCGCGCGGCGGGTCGTGCACCTGCTACACGTGGCTGCGCCCTGGCTTGCTGCTGCCCTGCTCGCTGCTGCCGCGTCCTGCTCGCTGCTGAGGGCACGAGGCCCGAGGGGAGAGGGAGGGGTAGACCGGAGTGAGAGGGAGAGAAAGGCTCTGATACCACTTGTGAGGGAAAGAGAGGGGGTGGAACGTTAGGAGAGAGAGACACCAGGAGTGTGGGTGTGTAAAAATGTGTTGAGCCACACCACAAACTCAAAGGTTTTATTAGGATTAGGGATTCACCCTATGACTGTCTTAAGACAGTCATAGGGGTCATAACTTTTAAAGGGTGGCAATGTGCCTTTTCCCCAACAATCATTCCTCCTTTCAACTTATGCAATATTTTTCGTACACATTTATTGACATAAATACTTTACTTGTATACAAGTTGATATAGAATTTGTATTTAATTAATATATTAGCATATTAAAATTTTTAATTTAGACCCGTACCAACATTTTAAACTACACCAGTAGCGTAAATTTTCCACAATTGATAGATTATGTGTCAAATTAGAAGGGGATATACTAGCAAATATAAAGCTTGAAGTATCAAAAGATTCAAATGTTTTACTTAGACCTGTACGGGGATGAGCATTTTTTGAGACAAATCTTCCGAGCGTCCAAGCAAAGGGAAAAAAAAGCTTCAAACTATGCAAAAATATGACAAAAATGGATCAGGAGAAAACATAGTTTCACTTAGAAATATGCAAAGTATTATAGCAACGCCTATTTTATACACAAATCTTTATGTGAATCTTTAGGAATGGTGAGAACATAATGGGATGTCTTTTGAAGAACCCACATATAGAGTAGGCTTCTCTATGAAAATTCCCTGATCCTTCTTACAACTTTTACTTAATAGGGGGTGACATTGAAAAACCTCTCTCAACCTATCTTCATCAAAGGGTTTCTTCAAAGAAAACTCATTGAAGCAAGCCATCCAAGTAGTTTCACCAGCGAACCCCTTTGAAGTAGGACTTCCAAGGTAGTTTCACTGGCGAAACTACCTTGGATAACACTTTTAAAAGTGACATAACTTTCACATCCAATGTACAAATATAGTCATTCAACCACTCAAATTGATCGGAACACCCCATTTGAGCACATTTATGGGGTTATATTTTGGAAAATATTGCATATATAGTATTAAATATTACATGTATTTTATGAGAGTGATATATAAGCCCAAGTTAATACTTATTTATAGTAATTTAACCTTCTTTAGAAACATGTCCATAAATATCTTGTCATTTATGCTATAAAAATACTAGAAAGATATTGCCATATGATATAAATGTGTTAATAAGTAATTATATATGTATAGTCTTATTACATTGAGAATAATTATGAGGGATGTTTCTTAAAGGAATTATTTTTCAATAGCTTTTTAAGGTAATAACAGGGGTACAAAGGGATGTCTATGAATAAGAAAATTTATGTTGTGTAAAAATGAATGACTGACTAGTCTGTATATTTTTATGATAAAGGGATCTAGTTCTAGTGAAAATTAAAGTGTAAAAACCATGTTTTCTAAAGAAATACAATTTTTAAATCTCTTGAAAAACATGCTCAGATAAACCTGCTCATAGGTTTTTGCTCGTAAAATTGACGCATCCAGCCTGTGCCAACATTTTGAACTGCACGAGTAGCATAAATTTTCCACTTTTTGTCCATACATTCAGCTATCTAATGCCTATAGATGCTCCTCACTGGTATCTTCTACTATGGATTGAATGCTGCATTGAAGGAGTGATTTTGTATTTCCCTGTGGGAAAACCCATTAAGGCCTTGAACTATCATTGCCTTGCCCATTGTCAACCTTCCAGTAGGTTCTTGTGGAACTACTCCACTTTTAGGAGTAGGTTCTTATGTAGCTAGTTTGACAATATTGTAAGCTCGAACTTTCAGGGTCTCCACTCTGATTTTTGTGGCTCTAGAGGGGTGAAATTGATCATGATACAAGCACTGGCAAAGCAATGTTATGAAAGCATCTACCTTTTTCCATACTTTATCACTCAAAGTTGCTACTTAAGGATGTGAAGCATGCATTCACACAATGCTTTCCAGTATTCCCAACCCAAGGTACTTTGAGACAATGCATGTTTGTCTTCATCAAGATTGTGGTTAGATAGGAATCTCCTTGCCTTTCCTCCACCCATGGACACTCTAGCAAGAAGATTCTATGTTGCCCCAAACATTTTCTTGTCCTTCTTAAGTTTGACATGTCCTCCATGGAATACCATCTCTTACAACTTCTTAGCTTCTGCGATGCACCATGTAGATACTTCTTGCAGAATTAAATTCCAAGAATAAACAAGTTATCAACAACTTATCATGTATGCATAGTTTTGCATGTAAAGTACATATGTGTATCCTCTCTACTAGGATGGGAAATATGGGATCCCACTTTGGATCCTTCTTGTTGCGATTAGGAGCTTGAATTTGGCTACAAGAGAGAATGCCATTCTCCCATTGTAATCCAGCCTTTTGCTTACATTGAGAACACATGCAATAAAGGCATGTGAATATTGCATTTGCCCCTGTATCACAACCATGCAAGCATTTGAGGGTTTTCAAATCACCAGGAAGATGCCATTCAACTCAAAATATTCCATGGCCATCTATTGTTAATGTTTGCCCTTCCCTGTTCTGTCTAGAACCCACTTTAATGTCTCATGGCACTCTTTCGAAAAATACTCAAATGCTGCATGAAAATTCTTTACCTCAACCCCATCTATCTAAAATACATCTTCTAATAGGTTTGACAAAAAAAGAGGTGTTTGACTCAATTGGAGAAACACAAAGGCAAAGAGGGCATGCTTTTCATACTTTGTATACTCTTTGGAAGAAGAGATTTGGACATGTTAAAATACCAAAGAGGCAAATAATGTCAAATTTCATGGACTGTGATGATCTAAAGCGAGCACTTGAGAGTGCAACATGTCTAGAACAAAGAGAATCATACAAAAGAAAGAGAGAATTTCATCATGGAGTTGTTTAGCATTCTATATTAAAATATGCATTTTGAAAGGAGCAAGGTATTTCTCATCCAAACGAGTACCGTTGCATTATTGTAGATGGTATGGATCAGAATACAACAACATTACCTCCATTGTTTTATTCCAACTCCATAGTGTTTGAAAATTGGGTTTCTACAAAATAAGTGAAGGGAAGGAGGAAGGGAGTGACAACATAGTCACTACACTGTATTGTTAAATGAGAAAACCGACATGCTTTCAAATTTATACCAAAACAACAGATGTGATGTGGCACAAACAATGCAACACAATAAGGTAGAGAAGAGGATATGTTAAAAGAACCTTCCATCGATGTGAATCCATGAGAGGAAAGGGCATTTTTTCACTACTACACAGGTTCCTTTAGAGTGAGGAGGAGAGGTTAGCTATGCTAGGACACTCGTCCCCATGAAAGACACCCATTTGAGTAGCTCTGAACCAAGGAAGCACACTTAAGGCAAGGACGTAACTAAGTATATAGTTGCTCATTTGTGTGTGAGATCATCTCATCCTTCTAACGAATGTAAATGTAGACCACCTTTCGAATCTCCTCCAATGTGGTTCTACGAGATAGTGTGATCCATTCTAGTATCCACCTACCCCACAAGGATTGAATGAGGTGGTCTTACAATTTGTTAATAGTATATAAGGGTAAAGAGACCAAAACCCTTAATGTGGCAAGGTTCTCCTTCCAATAATTTTGCTTTATCGTATTACCATCTTCCATGCTTCTTACGTGGAACACATCTTGAGAGTCAAAATAAGTGAAACCAAAACAAGTCCATCGAACACTCAAAAAGAGGGAACCCCAAAGTCGATACTCCAAATATTGGAATAAGTGAATGTGGAACCCAAATCTCAAAGGAAGTGAACCCATAGTTGGGAACAATTGAATCTGGAGGCCAAAGCAAGTAAACACAAAATTAGGAAAGTGGAAATCTTGAACAAAAGAACCCAAAACAAGAGAACATTAGAACTTGAAACTTGGACAAAGTGAATCTCTCTCTCTCTCTCTCTCTCTCTCTCTTCAATCCTTTCTCTGTATCTTTCTCAACCCCATAAAAGCACCACTACCAAGATATCTCCATGTTCAGAGTTCCTTGCATTTCAATGCATAATAGAAGAACAATAGAGGTTGAAGAATCATGTCACATGTGCAAGAGTTTTTAGTAAATTCTATGCCATTCATAAATAAACCCTATATCATTGTTGGTTCAGTTTCCCATACCTATGATAGTGGAAATCGAACCATTGTTGGTTCAATTTCCCATGCCTATATGGCCATGGCTACCCCTACCTAATTGTGTGATCATATCAAAACGTGAAATAATAGACAAATCATTGGAGAAATATTCCATGAGATGGGCTTCAAAAATCCTGCATAGAAAGCTTCAATCTTGAGAATTGTTGAAATTCAAAATCATGAGAATGGAATCCTTAGACGTGTGAGAAATTGTAATGTGAAAGTCCCCATGCTTACGCCACATGAGGGACAACCCAGAGGTAAAATTATTTGAATACATGAAGCTTACCCACTACGACCATCAGTAGTAAGATCCTAATGAATGTTAAGCCACATAGAGGCATGCATATGCATGCGTGCATATGCCCATGTGTGTTCAATAAATGAGCCATACAAGTAATTCCATCATTTGGATAAGAAGCTATATATGAGACAAGGACAAACATCTCAGTTGAGAATTGCAACAAATTGAGAGTTTGGAAAATTTTCAACAAAGTTAACTATTTATAATAATATTGTGTTTGAAAAATGAACACTTAGAACAAGGTGTCAACTCCATCAGGTAGTGCAGGTTCCAAGGTTAGGGTCCACTTACCTACCACCATCCAAATAAACCATAAGTTAGAACAATAAAGATTGATTTGGGTAGACAAGTAATGCTTGTGTTCTCTGACTTATTATTGCTTTACCTGGGAACAAGAAAATTCCTCCAGATTTTAGAAAAAAATGTAATGAAATCACATTTATGATAGTGCCATGATTAATCTATCTTCTTGAATAAACAATTACAAAAAAAAATGGGGGTAGTCCACACACTTAGTTGAGAAATAAAGATCAAAAATATCACTCAAGGGGGGTTTTCCACACCCTTATATGAAGGGGAAAATTTTTTACTAAGGCAATTGACTAAACAACGAACAACTAAAGGAAATTAAGGAATTTTCTTGAAGGAAAAGAATGAAGAATATGTAATAAGGGATGACCCAACTCTTTTAGGTGAGCGAAATTGTTTTTAAAAACTAAATTAATGATGTGGGGTCCACTCCATGCTAGGCAATTAAGAGAAATTTTATTAATAAACCAAGTGGAAAATTAACTTGCAAAAATTTAGAAAGACCTCATAAGGGAACCAACAAACCTTATTAAAGCTTTAATCAATTATTTAGAAAGGAAGGGGGAGTAGGACATAAAAATAATCCAAGATAAAATAAATAGAATATAGAAATTAAAGAACAAAAATTTGGAATGAAGAGACAAAATAGAACTAAAGATAGAGAGGATACCATAAAACTAGAGAGGCAAAGAGAAACTTTGAAGGTTAGCTAACAAAAAATAATTAAATATTAGAGACTTCAAGAAGACTGACTAACCCAAAACAAGCAAAAAGAGAGGTATCACTATTTTTAAAATATATAATATATCTATAAAAAAATTAAAGGGGTGAAAGGGATAGAAGTCAAAGAGGAAAAAGGAAAAAGGCTAGCATAGTGAAATAAATGGGTTGGGTGTACAGGGATGTAAATAGGCAAAGGTACAAACAAAATAGAAGGGTTACATTCTCTCTCTCTCTCTCTCTCTCTCTCTCTATCTATCTATCTATCTATCTATCTATCTATCTATCTATATATTAAAAGATATAATATATCTATATAAAAATTTACTTTTTTTAAATATATAGTATATCTATAAAAAAATTAAAGGGATGAAAGGGATAGAAGTCAAAGAGGAAAAAGGAAAAAGACTAGCATAGTGAAATAAATGGTTGGGTGTACGGGGATGTAAATAGGCAAAGGTACAACAAAATAGAAGGGTTACATTCTCTTTCTCTCTCTCTCTCTCTCTCTCTCTCTCTCTCTCTCTCATAGGAGGACATACATTTGCTGGTGGGGATGTAGAGGAAGTGGGCAAGAAACTGCCAGATTTTTGGATAAATTTTGACAGAGTTTTGCTGTAACAGCTATGGCCACGACCCGGCAGGGTACGGCTGCTTTTATAGATTTCTATCCCCCCGACTGGCGGGATACATGTATGGCGATTGTCGGTGGTGGCGAACCTCGATGGCTATGGTTGGCATGGAGTGTCTTAGGCCACAGTTGGTGTGGTACTCAAATGGCGACGGGGCAGTGCTGTTTTGGATGGTGATGACCCGGTGGGGTATCGTGATTGCGACGGTCGATGGCAAACATTTCGGCGATGGTCGGTGGTGTAATGGCTTGGCAACGACGATGGTCGGTGGGGAACGTTTTGACGACGGTCAGCAGGGTAGTGATTGTGTAAAAATAGGGGAAAAAGAAGGAAGGAAGTGTGGGGTGGGTGAAAATGGGATTGAGTAGAGTGCACTTGTGTGGTGCAACGTGATTGTGAGGTCAGTGTGCAAGAACATGAACACTTGTAAAAATGCAAGAGCAGAATCTAATCACTTTGGTACTGACTGTGTGTGCGTGTGCGGTGTGTTCGACAGGGAGTAGTGGGTAGCGGGTGCATCGGGTGAGATGCCTACCGTACTGACTCACCTAGACCTAGATGCAAATGATTATGATGAATGCGGTGGAGGCAGGCACTGTACTATAGCATAGCGATTGTGAGGAGCCATGTAGAGTTTGTGTCCAGCTTGTTCCTTATCTTGGATGCCAGAGGCACCTTTGTGTCGGACTTTGTTGTTGTTGCGGGGTCTGACTTCCTTGGAGAGACGAGCTTTCGTGAATCTATCTATGGGGTTGGCCCCTGCTGGTGTGAGTAGGGCGGCACCATTACCTTCGAGTGTGTCTATGGGTGAGGTTCTTGTGTATCTCTTTGTGGGGTGGAATTCGGTTCTTGTGGAGTTTCTCGACTAGTGGTGGTGATGTTTGTGTTAAGTCGGACTGCTCGTGGCACCAGTGTGTATTCGGTACCTTGAGGCTAGCCTACTGTGTTCGGTTCATTGGCAGGTTCTTATGGTGTTACATCCCAAAACGACATAAGTTCTTGTGGTGGTGCCTTTGGGAGTTGCCCTATCTTTTTCGAGATCCAGGCGGCTTTGTTGCCTTGGCCACCCGAGCAGGCAGTGTTGCTCAAACTATTGGCAATGCATGGTGGGGATAAGGCGTGAGCTCATGTTGTAGCTTTCTTCGGGTAGCGAATGTGTGTGGGCAAAGTGAACTTGAGATGAATCGAGCTACTATTGCAGTGTTACCGTTCTCTGGGCATCGGTTCCAATGAAAGTGACATTGGGTGCAAAGGATAGCATCTTGTACTTGCAGCTCCCGGACTTCTTGGGCGGAGGATGGTAGCATTGGTTGAGTGTGCAATGGCACTGGTTTACCATTGTGCTACGAGACTTTCTTCTCCTTTCGAGTTGGGCCCTTAAGTGGTGTGCTAGTAGAGGCTGGGGCTTCCAATTGGCCTTGCTGCATCGCTTCATTGTTGTAAATCGGTGAGGTCGGGGCTGAAGAGGGGGGGCTTGGCCTGCATAGTGGGACTACTGCCTTTTGACCACCATTGGTAAGCGCAGTAGTTCGAGCGCGCATATCAATTTGGCAGTTGATGGCATAGCACCAGGTTCTTTCTAGAATAATTCAGATTAGGGAAATTTAGAGCTCATTTTGGGGCCCTCTAAGGACTTCCCTTGAGAATATTCTCTCAAAAAAGGGGGGCATGGATAATTTTTTTGCAAATTAGCTCAAAACTTGTCGGACTTGGTAGTTTTAGAACCTACTCTTTGAGAGCTTTCCAACGATATATACCATGATGGGGTTTGGACATGGGAATGGAAAGATACAGGGAAGATTCCTTTCTTATAGGAGAATACATGGGAATGGCAAGATACAGGGAATAAGAAAGGAATCTTCCCTGTATCTTTCCATTCCCATGTCCAAACCCCATCATGGTATATATCATTGGAAACGTGAATATTCTCCTATAAGAAAGGAATCTTCCCTATATCTTTCCATTCCCATGTCCAAACCCCATCATGGTATATATCATTGGAAAGCCCTCAAAGAGTAGGTTCTAAAACTGCCAAGTCCGACAAGTTTTGAGCTAATTTGCAAAAAATTATCCATGCCCCCCTTTTTTGAGAGAATATTCTCAAGGGAAGTCCTTAGAGGGCCCCAAAATGAGCTCCAAATTTCCCTAATAGGTTGCTCTTTGGTGGCTTCTATAGGGAGAACATAAAAGCGTATATCCACAGCTTGGCGAACAACCATTAGACTTAGATTTACATAACCCAAGGTTTGCAGAAGTTGGCCATTTATAGCTCTTATTGAGGCAATAGTGAGGGTTAGGGATACCTGTAGCTTTTCCCATACCTCTCGGGAGATGAAGTTGTGGCTCGCTCCTGGGTCCACGAGTGCTTTGATGTGCATGTGTGGTACTTGTAGCTGAACAAGCAACCTGGCCGGCTCTATTGTTAGCTCATCCGTTAGTTGCATCTGTTCATTCGTTGCCTTAAAAAAGGTTATTTGTCTACGCTGTCGGATCTTAGCATTACGGATTCTGGCTTCCTTGATGGCCTGGCGCTTCATCTTGGCCACCTTTGCCTTGAGTTCCTTTCCTTTATGCACGGCTTGAAGGGTGGAGATAGTGAGTGGTCCGTAGTATCTTTTCAATTTGCTTCCGTTTAGGTAGCCATCCATTTCTGTTCTATCAAGGGTGGCTATTCGGCATGACCCTTGAGGAGTGATCTCAACTATGTGGTAAGGACCCATCCCTCAGTACTTAGGCTTACGTTTGGTGTTGCGGACACTATACAGGAGTGCCAAGTCTCCTTCTGCTAGGTCCTTGTTCTTGAGGCTATGGTTGAACCACTTTTTACATGGAGCCTTTTCTACTCAGAGGGAGTAGGTTGCACAGCCTTGTCTCTTCTAACTTTTCGAGGTCGACTAGCCTTTCGACTAGCATGTTTTTCGTGACTCTTTCTTTTATGGCAACATGAAGGCTAGGCACTACATACTCCATTGGCATTATTGCCTCTACCCCAAAGGCTAACTTGAAGGGGGTACAATGTGTTGCCACCTTGTAGGAGGTCCTGTAGGCCCATAACGCTGCTATGAGCTTATGTGCCCAATCGGTACGACTGGCTTCTACCGTACATGTGATAATCTTACCGCAAGTCTTGTTCTTTCGGCCAAGCCATTTGCTCTGGGGTAGTATGGCGTTGACTTCCTATGAATGATCATAAACTCGCTCATGAGGATTGCTATGGTTTCGTTGAGGAAGTGAGTTCCATTGACTAACTCCAATGGGCATCCAAACCGCGTGATGACTTGTTCATATAAGAATTTGGCGGTGGATCTTGCATTAGCCTTTACCGTGGCTCTTCATTCTACCCACTTAGTGAAGTAGTCGGTGGCGAGGATGATGTATCGTGCCCTGGTCCCCTTAGTGACTGGGCTTATGGGACCAATGAAATCGATGCCCCATTTCTTGAAGGGTTGGTCGGCCAGGATTCCAGTTAGGGGCATCATGTTTGTCCTATGTGGGATTCGGATGCGCTGGCAGGGGTCACATCATTTGATGAATTTGGATGCATCTTCGAAGAGTGTTGGCCACCAGAGACTAGCTTGCAGCACTTTACATGATGTAACCTCAGCTGCAAAATGGCCTCCTGTGATTCTTGAGTGGGCTTCTTCAAGCACCTCGATGTATTCGTTTTGCACATGCATCTTCTCAGTATGCCATCCTTACCCATGTAGTAGAGTTGGCCTACTATCAGCTGATATGGTGTTGCACCCTTAATGAGTTTACGGGCTCTATCCTTCTTAAGGTCCTAGCCTAGGGATAGTCCATTGGCCAAGTAGTGGCCGATTTCAGTGGCCCATTCTGGAATGACATCGAAAAAGAAGAGGGAAGCGTCGGCGATATCATCTTCTACTCCCATTGGAGCTTCACCGTTTGGGATCCTTGATAGGTGGTCGGCTAGAACATGGGTTTTGCCCTTATGCATAATGACTCTGAAGTCGAATTCTAGTAGGATCAGCATCCACCTGGTGATGCGTCCAATCATGCAGGGTTTGTTGGACTAAGTATAGCAATCATGCTTGATGGTCCACGAAGAAGACAAACTTGTTAGCTAACAAATAGTGCCTAAACTTCTTGACTGCATAGACCTTGGTGAGACCCTCTCTCTCGGTGGTGGTGTAGTTAACTTCGGCCATATTTAGTTGAAGGCTTGCAAAGTATACTGGGTAATCCAAATTATGCTCCTCGGGCTGGGATAACACACATCCAATGGCAAAGTTAGAGGTATCAATGTGGACATGGAATATTAAATTCCAGTCGAGAGACCTCAATACTGGTACAGTGAGGCTAAATCTAGCTTGAGGGTTTCAAAGGATGTTTGGCATTCTTCAGTCCACTGAAAGGATACTAGCAACTTGTATAACAGATGGGCTATGTTGGCATAGAACAAGATAAATCTCCAGTAATAGCCTATATGGCCAGTGAATCGTTGGACTCCCTTAGCGTTGGTGGGGGGTGGTAACTCCAAGATGAGTTGATTTTGTTGTGGTCCGTAAAGATTCCATTCCGAGACACTATGTGCCCTAGGATGAATCCAGGATAACCTTGGATTCATATACACCCCATTCAGTCATGAAGGCGGTCTTGTGTTGATCTTAAGGGGCAATTGAGACTTGGTTGTAACCCGAAAATCCATCTAGGAAGCGATAAGCTTCCTTTTCGTCTACCCTTTCTAGAACATGTTTCGTGAATAGCAAGGGGTGGTCACATCTCGTGGCTGCATTCACCTTCTTCAAATCCATGCATACTTTGATTTTTCCATTTTTCTTCAGGACTATGACAATGGGTGATACCTACTTTGTATGCTCGATCTCATAGATGAATCCTACATCTATGAGTTATTCTTCCCTCACTATGAGTGCATATTTAGGATTCATAGGCTAGGGGCATTGCCGTACTAGCCTGAAATCATCCATCATGGGGATTGTATGCTGTACTACTACGGTAGGTACTCATTTCATGTCCGTGTATTTCCAGGCCATGTAGTCCTTATATTCTCATAGGAGAGCTATTAAGGCATTCTCCTCACTGTGAGTGAGGTCATCGGTGACAAATACAAACTGTGGGTCCTGCCGTTTTGGGGCTAGGTTTACTTCCTTAATGGGGCTAGTCCATCAGATCCCTGAGAAAAACCCTCCTCTCGAGATCTTTTGGCCTGTTGGTATAGGATCTTATGATCCTGGATAGTATAGGCCTTGTAGTGGGCTAGTACCTACTGTAGGTCTTCTTTATCCGCAATCTCCTTCTCTTTTTCTGTCGAAGCAGTGGAATTTTTGGCCTTAGCCTTGCCTTTGAATACAAGGGATTTGGGACCTGAAGGGGGCTCTTCCTTTGTACTTATAGAGCCGATGGGGGTGGTTACCTTACTTAACCTATTTCCCTAATTAGAGGAGAACTCATGGTGGACAGTTGTGGTGCCTATGTAGGTCCGCCAGTGAAGATCTGATTTTACCCTTACTATTCCCTTGCTTACCTCTCGGGGTTTGAGCATGTTTAACACCCTTAGGGGAACCACTGGGGTCATAGACCCTCGAGCTCTGGGGTGGTGATTTGAAACCCTACTCTTTCTGGGACATCTATGTTGGCTAAGATGTGCATCCAATTCTATGAGAATTTTGGCTCGAGGAGAGGTGCATACCAGAATTCGTCAGACTCCTTCTCATCCTCTTTCTTGCCACAAGGTTCGAATAGCTTTACGGAGGTGGTTCGAGTGGTGGTGTCAGAATCTGTGGCAAAGAGGTGTCCTGACAATGGGTGGGCCTTGTAGGTATGTAGGTCTACTCTCATGGTTTGCTCCTCATGTTGCAAGTAGATATTATCATTGTGCCAGTCATGCATGAGCCCGGACATTCACAAGAAAGGCCTGCCTAGGAGAGCTTCATATTCTGGCTATCGAGTGAAGTCCATGACCACGAACCTGACAAGGTACATGAATCCAAACACCTTAATGTTTATGCTAGTCAACACTCCCAGAGGTTCAATGGCTCCTCCATCGGCTAGCTTTACTACCAGATGGGTTTTTGGGTTTTGCCCATTTCTCCCAGCATTCCTTGGTGTAGATGCTCACTCCTGCTCCCCCATCCAGAATGGCTTCCACCTTCTGGTTTTGGTAGACTATGGGGATAGAGGCGTTTGTGTCATCACCCTTGAAATACTAGCCTAGCTTGTTGATGGGAATCTTGGGTAGAATCTGCCCCTTTTCTAGCATTGATTGGTTGGGCTTAGGGTTGGCGATAGGAATGGCCTGTTCATCCAATTGGACAAATCATGCCATAGGATGGGATTTCCTCTTAGCAGAGATGCAATCAGCATTTTCACCTCTGTAGATAGGAAGGCAACCAACCCGGCACTGTCGCAGGGTTTTGGTGAAGCTTCTTCCTCCATGGACAACATGTCATCGAAGCCATATAGGTCTCCTTCGTCTCGGAGGTTATGCAGCACTGGGTCTTCTTGGAACATCTTTTGCATCAAATCTGGAGCTTCGGACTACTCCAAGCTGAGGTGTTCCTCTTCCTCCACTCTTTCTAGGACCTTGAGCAATTTCGCTCCTCGGTGTCCCATCAGGTGGGATGGAAGGATAGTATCTGACCCCCTAGTAGCCTTTAGTTGATGCTCAAACTTATCTTGGCAATCACGCACCAAGTTTTGGGTCTCCTTTATGTATTTCTTTTCTAAGACCAGGTCAGGGTAGCTCTCTTTATAGGTGGGTGCCAGTGGTAGGCCCTTAGCGTGCACTAGTTTTCTCACTTTTGGAATTAGGAGTACATCAGGGTCACCTTGGGTGGAAGACTATTTGAAAGCAGAGGAGGTGGCAAGGGTAGTGTGACATGAAGTTGGGGGTAATAAACTTCACGCACCTCTTCACTTCCTGCTACTTTCGAACTGACAGCCAAAGATATTTATCATTGAGAATGGGACATTAGAAAACAAACTTTTATGCCAAGATACCACACCATACTTTCCTCCCTCAGATGAGAATGAAGATGGTAACATCCCAAGTGATGTTGTAATCAAGCACAGGGAGAAGGAAAGGATCAGCAAAGGCCATAATCTCAGCGAGCCGGGGTCTGCGTCGAAAAGAAGAGCGATATGTTATTGAAAGAAGATCTTGCGGCTCAACATGATATGAACTGATATATATCGAGGAGTTTGAAGGGGCTGATTAGGTCGGATGGGTAGATTCTGAGGAAACATTGCACCTCCTTCATAGACACCTTTACACTTAGCTCAAAACACTCTACAAACTGTCATTAGACACAGAGGCCTATAACTTTTAGTAGAGACATGATATCAGAGATTCAAGCAAACACAGAGATGCGTCTTTAGATGGGATTCGCGCTGATATAAGTTTCATTAAAAACAGACAGACGGTTGAAGAGATATGGAGAGTTTACTAGAAGGGGGTAAAAACTATCATAAAAATAGACTGTCAGACACAGAGACTCATAACTTTTTACAACAATATCTTATTCAAGATCTGATCCATATAAATATGCGGCTTGAAGAGAGCTTTACGTTGATATAAATTTCATTACAATCGGACTACCGAGAGCAGAAATTTATGAGCAAAATACTAACAGGGGGTCAAACTGTCATGAAAACTACTCTCCACCCAGGCTAATTTCGCCTGAGCAGGATGCTCCCTCAAGACTCCACCTTCATCAACGATCCATCCCTAATAGATTTCGCCTAGAAGAGGGGAAGAAGTTTGCATGGTGGCTCGGGAAACAAATGGACCATGTGTGCACAGTGAGCAGCCGAATAGAAAGAACTTTTAAGGCTTTGAAAGAAAGAAAAGGGAAGAGACACTCAAGAGAGAGAGAACCTGAAGTGACCTTCATTACAAATAGAGTGAGAATCCACTCCAACACTACAAACACAAGGGAGAAGAAGAGGTTTCATACATATAAGAGGGAGCAGAAGCTCCAAGACTACTCATAGAGAGAGAATAAACTAGAGAGAGATGGACTCAAGAGTCTACATAAGAGAATATCTACAAGAGGGAGAGAAGGCTCATGGAAGAGGCTTGGGGAGACTAGAGCTACAGCAACATGAGGCCTAATGGTGGAAGAGATTCTGATGAACAAGGGAGAGGAGGGCTCCTTTTATAGAGATTTTGTTACCCTCCTTCACCCATTTACAATTGCTGCTTGTAGATTCCTTTCCCCATCAATCACATAAGCACGTATGTCACCATCCATGTCCTTTTTGGCTACTCTTGCCATGTGTCCCATCAAAAGATGCTCAAGACTCTTAAAATATTCAGAAAGTCAAGAGTCTCCTCACATGGAGCCCATAGGGACCCTCTCTTTTCCACATGTCCACATCCTCCTTATTCCACATAGGAGTTCTAGAAGGATTCCTCTTGACTTCACACTCCTCCACATGCCTTCCACACGCTTGGCATGTGGCCTCTCTTATATTATTGGAACACGTGGACATGAGCCCACCTCTTGATATGACTCACTCTTCCTATTTTCTAAAAAACTCATAATATCCCATACACAAATAACTCTCACCCCATACCAAGGTATTTATAATTCATACCTATGGTATTTACAATGAGCCATTCCATTCATCCTCTCAATCCCATACAATATCATAGAAAATAGAAATAAGTGAGAGCCACTAGGCTATCACTTGATACTCAAACCCTTATCAAACATAGAGAAAAACAATATCAATGCTAAGTTAAAAATATCAATTTTTGGCATCACATCTTTCCCCCCCCAGCAGGTCCTCTCTAGTACAGAGAGGGTCTGCTGGCCCTCAAGGTGGTCGAGCATAGAAGAATTTAAGGCGATACTCATTGGTGCGTCCGGGTATCACCATGCCATCAACATCCTCAAGCTGATAGGTTCCATTCGTGAACTTCTTTTTGACTCGATATGGTCCCTCCCATCGACCGATAAACTTTTTGTCTAGCCGCTTGTCCAGACGGCTATCAAATCTCATTACCAAATCTCCTTCTGCAATATCTTTCTTCTTGCGTAATTTGGTGTCAAAACGGGCCTTGCGCCTTCTTTGAGAAGATTCCAAGTTTTGTAAGGCCTGTAATCTGCATTCATCCAAGGCTTCTAGCTGTACCAAGTGTTGAGCATAGGCATCCTCCTGTCCTTCTATTCTTCTCGGGGGGGTCACTCATCATATGTAACTCTATCACGTGAGTTCAACAGAAGGATATTTTTTATTTTTAAAATTTACAGAAATAAATATACATAAGGGACTATTTTAAATAGTTTTGGAAAAAAATTACAGATTTGTATAGAAAAGGGGTACATTTTATTAATGAAAAATTTTATAGATAAGGGATTTTAAATATAGGCCTTGAAAGCAGGTGATATAGAGGGTTTGTACATAGTGACCCCCCCGAGCTATTCTTGCAACAGTTGTGCGAAGACTATGTATCTCCAATTCAATGGGTAACATGGCTTCTATTCCATACACTAGTTGGAATGGTGTAAACCCAATAGCTAGCTTGTGTGTGGTTCTGTAAGCCCATAAAACTTCTGCCAAGTGCCTATCCCAATGCCTTTTTTTGGTGTCAACAAGCTTTCCCATTGAATTGCACAACAATCCATTTGTTTTCTCAACCAAGCCATTACATTAGGGATAGTATGGCGTGGACATGCTATGATTTATCTTTAGCTTATGCACCACATCTTCAATTAGTTCATTTCTAAAAGAGGTTCCTCCATCAATGAGAATTTCCAAAGGACAACCAAAGCGTGAACAAATTTGATCAAAGAGAAATTTTGCAACTGTGCTTGCCTTGCTATTGACTGTGGCCTTGGCCTCTGCCCATCGAGTCGCATAATCTGTGGCCACCAATAAACAATGCTTGCCTTGAGATGAGCGAGGGAGTGGTCCCACAAAGTCCAACCCCCACCTCTCAAATGGTCCATATGCTGGAATAGGCTTTAAGGGCCCAGGAATCAATTGTCGCCTTCCAAACTTTTGGCATACTTTACAACTTCGACACCATTCATATACATCCTTATGGAGGTGTGGCCAAAAGTATCCTGCATTGAGAATTCTCCTAGCTGTGCTTGCTGAAGCAAAATGACCATAGCATTCATGACACATTTCTAGGATTCTCCTAGTCTCCATGGGATGGACCACCCGACGGAGCACCTTATCTTTTCCCAATTTATAAAGAATGTCATCAACAATAGTATAGGGACAAGCCTTCCTTACCAATCTTTGCTTCTGTTGTGGAGTTAACCCTCGAGGAAACATGCCTTCTTCCACATATTGCTGAACATCTTGTAGTTCTGGCCATCCAGTGTCTACCACCAGTGTCTACCAAGGAAACCACCCCACGGTCTTGTACTACAGTGGCTTGATTAGCTAACTCATCTGCCCTTTGATTTTCTTTTCTGTTTATATGAACAAACTTGCAAAAATCAAACTGAGTACATAGTGCCATAGCCTTTTGATTAAGCTCCTTCAAATGAGGACTTCTTATCTTGTAATGCCCTTGCATTTGCTTTATAATAAGCTGAGAATCTCCTCTTACTTCCAATTCTTTAACTTGACTTTGAAGACAACCCTCCAAACCAAGAATCAAAGCATTATACTCAGCTGCATTGTTAGTTGTGATACCTGGAATCTCTTGTTCTCTTGCCCATACCTCTTGACCTTTAGGATTCATCAAGACTATCCCCTCGGCTCCTTGTTGGCATGAAGGACTAAAAGCCCCATCAAAATACAAAACAAAAGCTGTTGGTGGTGTATCCCTTTCATCTTTAATGTTCTCCTTACATTTCTTTTCTTCTCCTA
Organism: Dipteris shenzhenensis; assembly: GCF_047967505.1. Taxonomy (NCBI): domain Eukaryota; kingdom Viridiplantae; phylum Streptophyta; class Polypodiopsida; order Gleicheniales; family Dipteridaceae; genus Dipteris; species Dipteris shenzhenensis. Next base: position 33,566,748 of record NC_141626.1, read on the forward strand.
GATCCTCCCGTCCTGTGAGCAGATCTGCCATAGTGGACCTAGTGGTATTTTCAGTGACAAAAGAGAAAGAGAACTCTTGAAGCTCTGACAACCATTTTGCAAATCTCCCCCCAGGATTAGGCTTGCGAACTAGATATGCTAATACAGACTGAGAGGTAAGGAAGAAAAATGGTCGAGGTAATAAATAGGAGCGAAACTTTCTGACGGAAAACACCAAAGAGAGAGCTTGCTGCTCCATTTCTTCATACCTTGTTTTCACATCTGTAAGCTGTCGGCTGGCATAACAGATGGGTTGCATTCTACCTGCCTCTCCTTTTTGTAGCAATACAGCACCAACTGAATGCAAAGATACACTTGGATTTACATAAAAGTCTTGAGACCAATCAGGGGGCTTCAATATTGGGCCCTTACTCATGGCCTCCTTAAGTTGCTGGAAATACTCTTGTTGCTCCATACCCCATTGGAAAGAAACTCCTTTTCTTTTCAACAAGTTCATGGGATGCACTATCTCTGTGAAATCATCACAAAAGCATTGATAATACTTGCTCTTTCCTAGAATTTTGCGAACACCAGTGACACTCTCAGGACTTGGCAATGCCATGATTGCTTGAACCTTGTCAGGATCCATTTGCAGGCCTTCTTGAGACACAATATGCCCCAACAAGACTACTTTTGTTTGAGCCAAATGACACTTGCTAAGATTTAGACACCCTTTTGCTTCATCAATCCTAGCTAAGGCCATCTTTAACTTCTCCATGTGATCTATGCACCGAGAATAAATGCAAAAATCATCCAAAAACACCCGTATGAACTTTCCCAAGTAAGGCTCCAGGACTTGACTCATGAACCTTTGAAATGTAGCTGGTGCATTGGTCAACCCAAAAGGCATCACTCTGTAAGCAAAAAGTCCCCAAGGTGTGATGAATGATGTTTTCTTTTGATCTTCCTCCCGAATACAAATTTGAAAGTACCCAGCTCATCGCATACAGAATACATCTCATGCCCTGCTACTTGGTCTAGTATTTCATCTTGGAATGGCAAAGGAAAATGATCCCTCTTAGTACATGCATTCAAAGGACGAAAGTCCACACAAACTCGCCACTTATTTCCTTTCTTTGGTGTGACAACTACAGGAGATATCCATTCTGAATCATCAATAGGAAAGATGACTCCCGCCTCAAGTAGTTGTGTTACCTCTTTCTTTAGTGCCTCAACTTGGATCACCCCCAATCGCCTTAAGCGTTGCACAACTGGCTTGCTTTCTAGCTTCAACTCAATCTTGTGCTCCACAAGAGAGACTGGTCGAACCTGTGAATAGCTTGTTGCAAAGAGACATGGAAAATCATCTAGCATATCCAAGTACTGGAGCTTCTCACTACCTGATAGAGAATCACCAAGAAGCTCTTCATTGCGTTGGCGTCGTTTAGTGTGCTCCACATCCTCCACATGAAGTGTCTCTATAGGATCTTCTTGCACCACCACCTTGTTCCTTCCTGACTCATCCCGATCAGCACCAAGACAAAGACCAAAGGCCACTCCTTCCACCTCACCCTCTGAGTTGGACTCCTCGGAGCTACACCCTGTCTCTTCTTCTTCATCGGTTAAGTCAGAGCTTGAACTCTCTGATGTTGAAGACTCCTCCTTGACAACTTCCTTTTTGCGGCTTCTGATGTTGTAGCGCACCTTCTTATCATTTCCCTGCAAAATCAATTCTCCAATATCCCACTTTTGAATAGCCTTCACCTTGCGTAGCCAAGGCCTTCCCAAAATCAATGGATAGGCACGTGCATCTGGCTTGGTAGGGATCACCTGAAAAGTAGTCGGCACAGAAATTCCACATACATCCACTTCTAGATTCTTCACAACTCCCAAGGTCTTAACCCTAGTGTTGTCAGCCAATTTGATGCGATAAGGAGAGGTAGTACTAGAGTATTTTAAATCAGCATCTATCATGGTCTTCTCACTCATGACATTAATCGATGCACCTCCATCAATGTACACATTAGAAATCACTTGACCATCAATGATCACATCAACCATAGGTACATCATCACCAACATCTATATCTACCTTTTGAACAACAGGAATGGCACTTTTCTTCTTTTTCTTCTTTGACACTCTTGTGCTTGCTAGTTTTCCCCATTCCTTCCGTAGTTTTGGTGGGGACAAAGCAAGTAATTGACCAAAGGTAATATGAGCTTCCTTTTCTTTAAGGTCGGACAACAAGTCATAGCTTTGAATTCCTTGTCCTAAAGGAAAGTCTGACTGGCTAATTCTCCTTCTAGATGCCTTCTTTTTCTTACTACGGTGTTCCTCTTCTTGATGTTCCTCATCTACTTCTTCCTTGCTTTCTTCTTCTTCTTTTGGTTTATCACGCCCACGTTTAGCCATCATTACCTCTCTTTCCTCATCCCTTGAAGAAGCTTCTAACAAAGATACTTGTTTTTCTTCTTTCTTTCTCAATCTAGGGCACTCGGGGTGATAGTGACCTTTTTCATTACATTCATAGCAAGTGACCCCACTCCTATCTCGAGGCCTATCTTCACTCTTTGGTGCTCTAGGTTGTCGTGCATTAACCAAATGCAATTTCAAATCAGTAAACTCTGCCATCAATTGGGAGATATTATGATCTAACTCAGAGGATTTTGGTACCTGAGGAGTGCCCATTACCTCCACCTTAGAAGTTGAAGCTGTTGAAGACACAAAAGAGGATTCGATCTTTAGAGAAGCTTCTTTCTTGGTCGCAATGTGAAGTGCCTCCACGTATGTTGTTGGATCTTTACTCATTACCTTTGAGCGAAGACGAGGCTCCAAAGCCATAACAAATTTGCTCATCTTTAAGTGCTCCATCCCTGAGAGACTTTGAGGGGCCGATGATGCAAATGCCACAGCTCGCAAAGCTGCCCTTTCATACTTTGTCCATAAAGTTTCATATCAGATTGCCAACGCAAAGACCAACTCACCCTCTCCTTGATAGAACCGGTCCACAACTGCAACATCAAAGCATTTGGCAACTCCACTGCCCCAAATCTCTGCTTCATTGCTGCCACCACTTGGTCCCAGTCCTCCTTGGTAGAGTCCGGCAAGGTCTCATGCCAACTCAAGGCTACACCTTCAAGAAAATCAGGCAAAATCTCTGCCCGATCCTTCATGGACCATCCAGAAAGCCGGCATCCTTGAACAAAATCCCGAAGATAAGACTCCGGGTCTTCCCCTTGGGTCCCTCAAAACACTGGAATCTTCATCATGATGAAACGCAAAAAGGAAACACCAAGATCCAAATAATATCCCAAACAAGATGCGAACAAGATCCCACAAAGCCTTAGTATACCAAGACCAACTTATTATGCATAACCACTTGTTGAAAACCCTCCACAATGTGATCCTCAACAAAATCTTCAAAAATAAGTGACCAACCAGCACCATGAAAACATTGTGTATACATGCATTCTAGAATCACCCTTCTCACAATAGGAAGTGCACATAAAAGCTTCAAGATATTGTAATCTTCATCATTTTCATAGCAAAAGAAGTCGAAGAGAACTCCCCAGAATAGAGCACCGCCTGATCTAGTGCACACTGATTTGTGTGAGATGCCACAGCTATCACTAGGGGGTGCAAAGTATTTCATTACTTTTATTGATGATGCCACACGCAAAGTGTGGGTCTATTTCTTGAAGCATAAGAGCGATGCCTTAGATGCTTTCAAGAAGTTTGTCGCTCAGGTTGAGAATCAGACAGGACGCAGGCTGAAATGCCTCAGATCCGATAATGGGGGTGAGTATGTGTCACATGCTTTTGTACAGTTATGCGAAGCTAAGGGCATTAAACAGGAACTCACAGCCCCTCATAATGCATCTCAAAATGGTGTGAGTGAGCGGATGAATCGAACTATTCAGGAGAAAGTTTGATGTATGTTGTCTTATGCTGCATTGCCCCATGGCTTTTGGGCAAAAGCCGTGCAAACAGCAGTTCACCTAATTAACAGGTCTCCGAACAAGGCTTTGGAGTTGAAAGTGCCAGAGGAGGTGTGGTCTGGCAAGCCACCTTCATATAAGCACTTACGTGTGTTTGGCTGCGAGTGCTTTGCTCATGTACGCAAAGAACTGTGCACCAAACTGGAGCCAAAGTCTTTCAGATGCATCTTCATGGGTTACAGTGACGAAGGTGAAATGGGGTACAGGTTATGGGATCCTGTCAAATGGAAGATTATACACAGCAATGACATCATCTTTAAAGAGGATAGTGTACACAAAGAACCCATGCAACCTGTGGAATACAGGAGGGTTGTTTATGATGATGTCGGACAGCAAAGAATGCCCATTAATATGCAGCAGCAGGCTGCTGTAAATAACCCTGTTCAAGAGGGTATACAGGCTGAAAATCAGCCAGACAATTTTGCCAATGATGCACCACTGGATATGCCAGCAAATGGTGCTGTAGAACAGCCAAATATGGTGGTACAGCCACCCATCATGCATGACGAACAGGCTAGATAGCAGCCTAATATGGAGCATTTTGTTAGGAGGAGCACCTGTGTACAATGACCTCCTGACAGGTTTGTTCCAGGAGCCAATAATGTGGCTGATTTTATCATGCTGACAGATTGTGGTGAGCCTTCCAGCTTCAGGGAAGCTATGGGAAGAACAGAGAAAAGGAAGTGGGAGAAAGCCATGCAATCAGAAATGGACTCTCTACTTCAAAATGATACATGGGACTTGGTGCAGCTACCTGCAGGCAGAAAGGTTTTGCCATGCAAGTGGGTTTACAAAGTCAAAGTGGATTCAAATGCTTTACCGAGGTATAAGGCCAGATTGGTTACCAAGGGATTTAAGCAAGAGAAGGGCATTGACTTTGATGAGATCTTTTCCCCTGTAGTCAAGATGACTACTTTGAGAGCAGTGTTAGCTCTTGTTGCTCATGAGGACATGGATTTATGTCAGATGGATGTGAAGACTGCTTTTCTTCACAGAGATCTCCATGATGAGATCTACATGAGTCAGCCAGAGGGATATGCTGTTAAAGGGAAAGAGCAGCTTGTGTGTAAGCTCAAGAGGAGCTTGTATGGACTCAAGCAGGCGCCAAGAGAATGGTACAAGAAGTTTGATGCCTTCATGCAGTCCCAAGGGTATCATAGGTGTGAGACCCCGATCACTGCTTGTACACCAAATGGGCAAAGGATGGCAGTTTGATGCTACTCATTCTATATGTGGATGACATGTTGATTGCCAACAAATCTCAACAGGAGATTAGTGCTTTGAAGAAGCAACTGCATAAGTCTTTTGACATGAAAGACTTGGGTGATGCAAACCATATTCTTGGTATGCGGATTATTCGGAGATTATTCGTGACAGGTCCAAGGGACTTTTGTTTCTATCACAGAAGGAGTACATTGACAAAGTACTGCAGAGGTTTAAAATGGAGGGGGGGAAGTCTATTAGTACCCCGTTGCCTCCTCATTTAAAACTCAGCAGTAAGGACAGCCCCAGATCAGATGATGATAAGGCTGAGATGGCCAAGGTTCCGTATGCATCTACAGTTGGTTCTTTGATGTATGCCATGGTTGCCACTCGTCCGGATATTGCTTTTGCGGTGGGAGTCATCAGCAGGTATATGGCAAATCCAGGCAAGCGGCACTGGGAAGCAGTGAAAGGCGTCTTGAGGTATCTCAAGGGTACCAAAGACTTGTGCATATGCTATGGTAGGTAGGATGCATTGGTGCATGGTTTTACAGATTCAGACTATGCAGGGAATGCAGATAACCGGAAGTCTACTACCGGTTATATTTTCACATTTGCAGGAGGTGCTATATCATGGGTGTCTCGGTTGCAGAAATGCATTGCACTATCAACCACTGAAGTTGAATATGTTGTAGCCACTGAGGCTTGCAAGGAAGCAATATGGCTTACTCGGCTGGTGGGAGATTTGGGCATTACAGGAGATATGCCAGTTTTGCATTGTGATAGTCAGAGTGCTATCATATTGGCAAAGAATCCGGTCTTTCATAAGAAGACCAAGCACATAGATGTGAAATACCATTTCATCAGGGAGGTAGTAGAAGACAAGCGGCTTGAGCTTGTGAAGGTGCATACTGATGATAATCCTGCAGATTTGCTCACTAAGAGCTTGCCTACAGAGCGGTTTGCACATTGTCGCCACATCATGGGATTAGGATGAGACCATTCTTATTTTATGGTCTTGTATACAGTAACTCTATATTGCTGTAATTTTTATTCTTTTCTCCCCTTTAGGCACATTGGCCTTTAGGTCGGAGGTTGTTGGGGTAAAGGCACATTGCCACCCTTTAAAAGTTATGATCCCTATGACTAATCCAGTCATAGGGTGAATCCCTAATCCTAATAAAACCTTTGAGTTTGTGGTGTGGCTCAACACATTTTTACACACCCACACTCCTGGTGTCTCTCTCTCCTAACGTTCCACCCCCTCTCTTTCCCTCACAATGATCTATGCATTATGCCAATAATGAAGGTGTTTAGTTGTGTCTTCTACACAATGATTAAAAATATATTTGTATAATCTTGCATATAAGTAAATATTTTACATCAATAAAATGTGCAATATATCGAATTTAAAGGATAAATGTCAATGATGAAGGTGCTTAGTGATGTGTCTTATGAGTGCATTGTACAAGCATTTTGAAGATTAGTTTCATATATAAAAAGTATATTGTTAGATGTTTGAAAAAGTACTCCATGTTTGAGTTGCAATTCGGAATATAAAATGAAAGGCCATTGTTTGTGATGTAGATGTTAACATCGTTTCGTGTAAACTAGGATTGATTGTGTTGTAGTGCAGAGATCGGGCATCATGTGTTACTCTTCTCACTTCTCTCTGAACATGAATTGGCAAATAATAAAAAATTCTCTCTCTCTCTCTCTCTCTCTCTCTCTCTCTCTCTCATTTTTATTGCAACATTAATGTCCATCAAAGATATAAACATCAAGAGCAGAGAATAGAGGAAAGGAATCCACATGATTTCATATTATTAGATATATTGATACAGATTTGGAAAGTCAAATCTATTTAGAAGCCCTTTGTTCCACAGAGCATGTGCAGATATCCCCATCAACCAAAAGCTATTCTAAGTGGTTACAACATTCAGAGATGTCCTTTTAGATCCTGAACAACTAACTTATACTTAACATATTTTTGAATACTAATCCAGGTCATATTATAGCTGATTAACACTTGGCACATCCCGGTGGCTAGGAATTTTGGGAGAAACTTCCTAACCTGAAATCATGGGAGCCTGATCATCAAATTTTTTCTCATACTCTAGAATATAGACAACCCCCTTCCTAGTGCAATATCGCACAAGTTGAGGACACAGGCCAAAAACAAGATATTTCTCACTTGAAGGTATTTGGTTGCATAGCGTATGTTCATGTTCCTGATGAGAAGAGAACCAAGCTGGATCCAAAGGCAGAAAAATGCATCTTTATTGGATATGCTCAGCACCAGAAAGGGTATCGCTGTTATAACCCTTCCACCCGCAAAATGCAAGTGAGGAGAGATGTTGTTTTTTATGAAATGAGCAGCTGGTATGCACCAACTATTATGGTAGGAGATGCAGATGCAGGAAATGGGAATGCTGCAATAAATGTAGAGCAGCAATCTCAAGCCTTGAGTGGACCCAGAGAGTCCTCTACTAGTGGATCTAATGCATGGACAGGGAGATTGAGATCTAGTGAATCGTCACATGGTAGCCCTGATAGTGTTGTGCAGGTATCACATAAGGAAAAAGAAAAAGTGGACCATGCTCCAGTGTTTGATGTGTCTGCTGGTAGCTCTCATGTTGATGGAGAGTCAAGTGGCTCTGAAATGAGCCTTGATGAGGAACTTGGGATTCCTTCTGTTGTTACACCTGGTGCAAGGAAAAGCAGGCATGATTTAAAGACTCCTGCAACTGATCCAGTTGTACGGAGGTCCACTCGTATTAAGTATCCAGTTGACAGGCTGAGATATGATGGGTATACAGCACATCACTATGCTTATATGGTCAAGGTTCTAGAGGAGCCAGAGCCCACATGTTTTGAGGATGCAGCAGGGCATAAAAATTGGGAAGCAGCTATGGATGAAGAGATGGCTGCCTTGGATGCAAACCACACTTGGGATTTGATGCCTTTGCCTCATGATAAGAAGGCTATTGGCTGCAAGTGGGTTTACAAAGTAAAGCACAATGCTGATGGGTCTGTTAGCAGGTACAAGGCAAGATTGGTTGCCAAAGGTTTTGCGCAGACATATGGAATTGACTATGAGGAAACTTTCAGCCCAGTTGCAAGGATGGCAACCGTGAGAGCAGTAATTGCTATGGCTGCTGCAAAGGGATGGTCTTTGCATCAGATGGATGTGAAAAATGCCTTCTTGCATGGTGATTTGCAGGAAGAGGTTTATATGATGCAGCCAGAAGGTTATGAGGATAATGCACACCCCGATTTTGTATGCAGGTTGCGCAAAGCCTTGTATGGCTTAAAACAGGCGCCGAGGGCATGGTCAGACAAGATAGGACAATATCTTGTCACTATTGGATTTCAGATTTCCAATTCAGATTTTTCACTTTATGTGAAAAGGACAAACAGAGGGATTGTGCTTGTAGTCATCTATGTTGATGACTTGATTATTACAGGTGATAGTGATGCAGACATTAATGAAGTGAAGCTGCTGTTGAAGCAGAAATTTGAGATGAAGGATTTGGGAGAGCTGCGTTACTTCTTGGGCATTGAGGTTATTAGATCCCCGAGTGGGATATGGCTGTTGCAAAGGCAATACGGTTTGGACATGCTGTCCAAATATGGGATGACAGGCTGTAAGCCTATTTCTGTTCCATTGGAGCAGAATGTGAAGCTCAATGCAGAGACAGGTGAGCTTCTTGAAGATATTACTATGTACAGGCGCATAGTAGGTAGCTTGATTTACATGACTATAACCAGACCAGATTTGAGCTATGCTGTGGGGCTGGTGAGTCAGTTTATGCAGGCACCGAGGAAGCCACATTTGGATGCGGCTAGACGCATACTGCGGTATGTGAAGTCCACATTGCATTATGGACTGTTTTATGAAGCTGGGTGTGCATTACAGGTACATGGATACACAGATGCTGACTGGGCTGGTAGTGTCTCAGACAGGAGATCTACTAGTGGTTTTATGTTTTCCCTTGGGAGTGGTGCCATCAGTTGGAGCAGCAAGAAGCAGCCAACAGTTGCCTTGTCGAGCACAGAGGCTGAGTACAGGGGTGCAGCAATGGCTGCATGTGAGGTAGCTTGGTTACGGAAGCTACTTGCAGATATGGGACAGTCAGTTCATGCAGCAGTTGTCATTCATTGTGACAACATTAGCAGCATCAAGTGATTGGAAGGGTTTATTTCTAAAATGTTGTCCCGACTGGTTCACCCTTGCTCTCTATTGGCTGGTTCTCCTTTGTTTTCCCATGAGTCGTGAGCTTCAGTAGTGCCTGAGCAGCAAGCTCGACATTCGATAGCCAGGCTCCCTCAAAAGTAGTCGAGGACTCTTAAAGTTCGAGTCACAACACCACAATCAAGCTCCCAGCCAACCAGAAGTGAGACCTATTGCGTTAACACTTGACTCCTTCATTTCGGTGGCTTTCTCGATGCCAACAACGAAGAAGTCACTAGCTCTCTCCTCATTATAAGTGGCAGAGAGCATTGAAACGGCATCAAGCAAAGAAAGGCAGACTGCATCAACCTTCATCAATGGCTTCAAGCCTCGACACATGGCCGAAAAGATGACTTCAGAAAATATAGCTACTCACAAAGCTCAGCAACCCTCCATGAGCTCACCTTCAACAGAGTCTAAGCTCCACCGGCCGACCACCTCTAGCAAATGACTCTACCTATGGCCCATCTCTACTGCCTCTGCATACCGAATCTCAACAAGCAAGACAACTCCTCAACGGTCCTCCTCATCTCTACGACAACCACTCCTCCATGCCAACTCTACAGAAGATGGGCTTCTCAATGACAGGCTACTCCATCATAGCTTGGAGTGCAGAGGTGACCACCCATAGCACCGGCTCCTTCAACAATCTTTATTAATGATGATGAGTACATACATACAATGAGATTATGTGTTGGTAGCCCAACCATTTCTGCTTTGCTCGCTTTTTCTCACTCGCTTATTTGGTCACGCTCGCTCGACATCGCTCTCTTGATCAACTGCCTCCTTGTAAGGGAACCAACAAAGTTAATAAGGCATGAAAGCTTTAATTAATTATTTACAAAAGAAGGGGGAGAAGAGTAGGACATAATAAGATATCAAATATATAATAAATAGAACATAGAAATTAAAGAAAGAAAAACTAGAGCAAAGAGACAAAATAGAACTAAAGATAGAGAGGATACCATAAAAATAGAGAGGCAAAGAGAAACTTTAAACGTTAGCCAAAACAAGCAACAAGAGAGGTACCACTATATATATATATATATATATATATATATATATATAAATTAAAGAGATGAAAGGGATAGAATTCAAAGCAAAAAAAGGAAAAAACTAGCATAGTGAAATAAATGGGTTGGGTGTACGGGGATGTAAAAAGGCAAAGGTACAACTAAATACAAGGGTTAAGCATTATATATATATATAGATAGATAGATAGATAGATATATAGAGATAGAGATAGATACACACACACACACACACACACACACACACACACTACATTAGTCTTATCACATATAATTATGGTAGGAAGCCTAAAGAGACGTTTTTGTTTTCTTCCATCTCCTTTAGCCACGTGTAACAAATATGATCCCTTAGATTGGATTTATTTTAGCCATTAAATTGATTATAATTAATCTCAATTATGAAGCTTTTATGCTTTTTAAACTATATAACATAAAACACGTACATACAAACACTTTTCATAAGAAATCGATATAAGTCTTTGAACTTTGAAGCTAGAGTGTAATCAGATCTACAAAACCTGAGAGTCGCCCTTCGGAACGCTTACTGAACAATATGTGTATCATGACGTCTACAGTCCACTGGAATACACTTTTCCAAACCAGTATAACTAAACCACACAGCTTTTCGACATCCTACAAGAGAACAAAAATTTCTTCATCTCTGAAGTGTTCGTGTAGTCGTACGCTCTTGGAGGACAAGATCTCTTGCACATACAGCTTGCGAATATCCCTCCAAGTCGCATTTCACTCCAACAAAGTGGCACCTTAGCTTTCGTAGAAGACACGGGCACTAAATTCTAAATGTGGCCTATTCGCAAACTCGATGTCACGGACATCAAGAAATTGCTTGGCGATGGTAGGGGAAGAGACAACAAAAGTAGGTGTGGTTCCCAACCGAAGAAACAAAATGGATCCATATTTTGGCCAGAGCTTATCAAGGTGAGTTTCTCACCTTTCCATCTCCTTTCTTCTAGCATACTTTGTTTTGCTTTTCCTTCTCGCGTACATGTCGAGCATTCCTAGCTGTGCATTGCTTTTGTTCTTCCAATTCAGGCTCCGCAACATCCTTCCAAAGTGGCCCGGACTTCTACCATTTCTCCAACTTGTGCTGCTCGTAGAGTGGCTCCTATTGCTCAGAGGTGGACCGGCCTTCGATCATGCAACCACGTGTGAATGTCAAGCTAAGCAAGTGTTGAGAATATTGCGATGATGTTGAGAGAGGGATTTGTCTTTCTTTCAAGAATTTCGATGAGGTCGCAACCCTGCACTCGTATGTAAGCTCTTCGGTTGGGACAAAGGTCGAGATCTAGCATAGTTCAAGGCGCCCCATTATATACGGCTCTAGTGTTATAACAGAGTGAGACTCCCCTAGTCCCTCCATTTGAGTACCTCAAATATTGCTGCCCAGTGGCATCCCCAATTTCATTCATCATTGAGCCTACAAGGTGCAGGTGCCCAATGACGGGTAGGCAAGGAGGACTAGGAGGAAGTTGTGGGCAGGTGAAATGGAACCAAGCCAAGGCTAAGATAAAAGCAGGCAAGGAGAATAGAGAGTATGATTCAAGGGAGCTCCAAAGACATGATTCCAAGGTTGATCAATGATTGAACCTGAGCAATCAATGACTGGATGCTTCTTGCAGCTCCATGACTAGCTTTTATATCGAGCTTTCAACTACGAGAGATGTTGGCAGAGAAGCTTTCATATATGAGAGACTTTTGGATCGGCTTTGTCGGGTGAACTCGGTGGCATATTGACAATAGACGATGCTGGATAAGTTCACGCACGATACTTTTGATTCTTTAGAGCCGAGAAACACGCTCCTCTTGAGTTGCAACCAGAGTCGCAGGCTTTTAGTGCCATAATCCAAAGTTTGAAGATGGCATTAATCTCGTACAAGATTTGCTGGGGACTCTGACTCGTTTTCATTGACTCATAGTGAAGAATATTGTATCAAGAATTTGTGGGAGAAGGTGTAGGAACAATAGTCTGTAGGTCCAAGTTCGAATATCCGCTGAAATTTTGCTTAACAATTAAGTAGGTTCACATATCCACTGAAATTTTATTAATAGTAGAGTTTCTTTGTATTGATTGACTACATATGATAACCTCTGCCATTCTAATAACTCTATCTAGTTTTTTTGGCATCACATCCAATCAGAATCTTTCATTCGTGCCCTTCTAGAGCAGGATTTAAAATCTTCATCTGCTCAAAGTCGAGCCAGAAGTAGGATCGTATATGGAAGCTTAAGTCAATCGATTGTCTTAATTAATTCCTTTCTACCATCCTCTAGCTTGAGCATCAACCTTGCACATAGAAGTGCCATGTAAAACAGGGCTTGAATCTCTATAGATTATCGTAGATCTCCTTACAGGTACACGTAAAGTGCTATCAGATATAGCGTGCAAAGGCGTGCATGATGGTAGATTGCCGTTTGTTTGGGCATTCTATCTGCAAGTCCCTAGCAAAGAAAATCACAGTGTGATCATGTATTACGTATCCTTTGATCCACTACCCAAGGATTCTCTAATGCAGCGCTTCTCAGATGGAGATACCGCTTGTGGTGGCAGGGGTGTAGCTCAGATGATCCTGAAGCTTGTGCAAATTGGCAGCTACAGAGGTGTTGTGGAGGGCCAATTCTAATCTTGATATTGCATATGGTTGTTTAGAGGCTTGACGACTTGCTAACCACCGTGCGATTGCTTCCTGGAGGCTTACAAATCCACTGTGCAACAGTATGCCTTGGCGGGGAAGGGAGCAACGAGTGATGAAGAGAAGAAGCTAGGAAAGGGATGAGTGGCACTTAAGAGTTAAGAATTATAAGGTAATGAATCCAAAATCGTGGGTTGAGCTAGATCCTCTAGGACAAATCCCATTCTGTTCGAAAAGAATCCGACACAGATTATCCTTGCTTTTTTTCTAGGTCATCCTTTGCTTTTGGAAGAACTGTATGCCCTTTAATTCCTTCATTGGGTGGACACAGATATTCAGTATTCCATCAATCTAGACACTACAAACTGATTCAAAGCTTGCAAGCTTCATTGATGGCCTGGTGGAGGGAACTGGAGCTCAAACCTCAACAAAAAGACAGGAGGAAGGGAACTTGCAATGGACTTACCAAGTTCGACTATGATTACGACTTTTAACACTCAAGTAATATGCTAGTATCTTATCCATTCGCGAGACTTATTCTCAGTGCTAATATTCTCAACGTTTATATTATCGGCGCACAGGGAAGGGCCCGTTCCCTCGGATTATAACTCTTTGGGAAAGGAAGCGCACCGCCTCCCCGCCCACACTATGTGTGGTTATAATAATTATATATTACATATTATCATACATATATTTTGAATTACTGGTCCATTCAAAATTGCTTGTTTTCAATTTGAATTCTTACAACATTGCTCTCTTTTGATGCATGTTTTCGATGTGAGGGAGCAAGGAGATCCAAGCTAGAAGCAAGATCGAAAAACATCGACACCTTTATTCATATGATTGTACTCCATGTGACAATATTGCAATAAGGATCACCTATGAGCTCTTGTGAGTGTTACCTTATTCATGTAAGTGTTGGGCTTAAACTCTTAAGATGTGCAAACAATATGGCCAAGTCAATAATAAATCACCACCCCTAACATTTGCAGGGAAGATCGGGTCCTAACGGACCCTGCATCGTGTGTCATGTCCACATCTTTACTCATTCGCCTTGTTCCTTTAAAATTTTGATAAAATGTTAGGATTCAAGTTCAATTTCGAGTTACCAGTAATTTCCTCCACGACGGAAAGGTTACCTACCCATAACTAAAGCAACGTTATGACAAGCAGAGAAGCACTCAAAAGTTATTACATAGAGACACCAATCTACTAGCCAAGAGAAGCACTCAAAAGTTATTACATAGAGACGCCAAGCTACTAGCCAAAAGGAAAACACTGGCAAGTTCGCAAAATAGAAAAGGCGACGACCTTCATTTGTAGTCGCCGCTCAAATGGTGAGAAATGCTCCCACCCGCTTGAGTGCCCAGCAAGGCTAGCAGAGAGCATGGCGTCAAAGTGGGGTCGCCATTAAGAAACTTGGGTTCAACCTAAATCGATAAGTGGAGAAGGAGGAGACCCTTAGAGTGTGGAGAGGTGAAGAGGTGACCAAGCAAGAAAGGAGGGGTCGACAAGCTGACTATGGGGAGAAAGGAAGCATAGACATCTAGTGGAGCAATGGAGAAGAGGGTAGAAATTGATGATGAAGTTGCCAAGAAGGTTTTCATAGCAATAGAGGATAATGAAGAGAAGCCATGCGATGATGAATAAGAGCCATGACTTCTCGCTACACCCACAGTTACTGAGCACAAAGGAGTAAAATGTTGGTAACCAAATTAAACCAGCACGATTAGAGAAATTTTTCACTAAATGCAAGCTGGCAAGAAGGAAATTAGCTATGATATGAAAGGTAAGATGATACCAGGAACATAGATCAAGACGAGTAAGTGAGGGCTCAGGGCATACAAGCGTCTAAGTGAGAAGACGGACCCAGAGAGTAGTCAAAGTAAGGTCAAAAGCAGAGATGGCTTACGAGCATAAGCTTCGGAAAGAGTAATGTGAGGTGGCAATCTGGCAAAGAGTGGAACCTACACGTAGCGAGCCGAGGTGGTAGCAAATGCCGTAAGGCTAGAATACACAGACAAGGGGGGCAGCGCCGTGCGCCATGCAAGGAACTTTTCACCACGAAGAAAGTGATGCTTAACTGTCAACGCAATTGTTTAAGGAGAATCACGGCGTGGAAGAAGGAGAAGATGCACAATGAAAAAGGAATGGATGGGTTCAAAACGCTCAAACAAGCAACGGAAGCATAAGCGAGCACTTGAGTGTGTATAGGATCCAAGGAGCCATGAGAGGCACGACGAGGAGTCATCCACAAGGAATGGAAGTCATGAAGGGACTGGTGAGGTGATATGGAGAAGGAGCATTGGTGGGTGGTGACAACGCAATCCCATGACCATGAGAATCAAATAGAGCCATTGCATGCTTTAACATGCATGTAAAGGCTACTCAAGCGATGCATAACAGCAAAGTTAAGGGGTCATATCCATGCTAACAACAATGCATGTAAAGGCTAATCAAGTAGGGTGACGGTGGACGGCATAGTTATGGGGCAAAGCGGTGCATAATGGCAAATAGGGGGAAAGAAGAGGAAGGGGGGCAAGGAGAGGAGTAGGATAGGAGTGGCTAGGGGGTTAGCTAGTGAATAGGCTTGGGATTGTCAAAAAAAGGGGGGGGAGAATTAAAGTTTAAATAGGGGGAAAGAAGAGGAAGGGGGAAAGGGTTGGGCCGGGAACAAGAGTAGGATAGGAGTGGCTAGGGGGTTGGCTAGTGAATAGGCTTGGGATTATGAAAAAAAAGGGGGGAAGGGGGTAAACTTTAAATATGTGAGTAGATTGAGGGGTTTAACATGTGTGCATGTGGGGGGTTGAGGGTTAGTACTTACTCGTAAAAGTAAATTTAAAAAGGGGTTGTTTTGTTAATACTTACTGGTAAAAGTATCTTTAAAAAAGGGGGGGTGGGGGGAAAACAAAGTATATATATATAAATATGCATATTATAGAAAAGGGGAGAGGGGGGGAAGGAAAATTAAAGTAAATGTAATTGAAAAGAAAATTTTAAGAAATTAAAATTGTAAGAGACTAAATATCATGGGCAACAATAGAAGGAGTGGGAGGGGGGTGATGAGCGGGGGAAAAGCCAAATGGAGACTTCCATATTGCAAGCCGATTGCAAGCCGATAGTATTGGTGCACACGTACGTGCGTGTGTGCATGCATGTGTTACCCCAAAAAAAATGTGCATGCGTGCGTGCATGCATGCACGTGCACGTGCGCATGCACATGTGTGCACGTGTGTGTGTGTGTGTGTGTGTGTGTGTGTGTGTATTGAGAGCCTTACTGGCTCTTTGTTGCTGCTCCATGAGAGTGGCCGAATCGGTTGCCTTTACAGGTTCTCGTTTGGCGACACCTCCTGTGCCGGAGCTGCAAGATGTCCTATGTAAGCTCTTGAGTAACATGGGCATGCTCCTATATGGCACGTGCCTACTACTGGGTGAAGCGGGCTTGCTCCTGTGTGAAGCAAGTCAACTCCACCTCACGTACACGAATGATGTGTACCTCCATGAGAAGAGACTCCCATGCATCTGTCTGGTGATGGTAGTCCTCGCCTAAGCTGAAACTGGAAAGGCTGTGGTACAAAAGTAGGAGAATGTGGCAAAATGGTGGGCGGTGATTGGGCTAGCTAGGTGAGATATGGGGATGACTGAGGCATGGGTGGAATGATACCAGCTAGTTGTGGGAGAGATGGCTGGCTAAGAGCGAGAGGGGAAAGAAAAGTCTAGTATGGGACGATGTATGACACCTCCAATGTAGGTGACATAGGCAATGAAGCGGATGGGGAAACTATAACTGTAGCGAGAGGAGAGAGGGAGGAGATCGGTGTAGACCCCTCTGTCGGGAGAGAGGGGAGTCAGTCAATGTCAGACCTCTTGTCATGGGTATATCAATATTAGCTCAAGAAGTAGTTGGAGTGGATGTGTCTGCACATGTGGCTATAACTGAGGCTGAAGCTGAGGTAGATCCCGTCTTATTAATTGCTTGCTATTCACTCCCAGACCACTCCGATTGAAGCGCTCATTCACATCCTTAATCTTTAGTTGTATCTGCTGGTTTTCTTTCTTGATTTTGTCTATCTTTTTGCCTTTTTCCCATTTCGAAAACTGACACTTGTTATCGTGTAGCTTTTTCTTTTTTTGCAGGTCCTAGCGTGGGGGTATAACGAGCCCCCCATTGTCGAAAGGAGGGCTAACATCAAAGGCGGGTGGTTAGAGTAGAGGGTACTGTAGGCAAGGATAAGGCAAGTAAGGAGGTGCTGAAGGCGAGGATAAGGTGGGTCAAGGGGTGTTGAGGGCAAGGATAAGGCGGGTGAGGGACTGGTTGAGATCGTCACTAGCAGCGCAGTTGCGAGCAAGGCTCAGGTGACTGACGTGGGCGAGGGAGTGGTGAGGCAAGTGAGGGAGTGGTTGAGGCAGAGGTGGGTGAAGAGGGGTTGAGGCAGATGAGGGAGTGGCTAAGGGAGAGACGGGTGAGGGAGTGGGGAGGCTAGGGCATGGTGAGGGAGTGGATAGAAGCACAACCCAGCAAAGGGATGCTGCGTGTGGAAGCACAACCCAAAACGGGCTGCTGTGTGTGGAAGTGCAACCCAAAACAAGCCGTTGCCTATGAAAGCGAGCTACGGAGGAGGTATGCGCAAGGCGAAACAACGAGCAGGAGTGGAAAGGCAAGGCGGGCAGAAGCGGAAGAGCACGACGATGGCCCAACAGTGATGAGTAGGGACTGAGGAGCGAGAGCGGAGGTGGGCGGAGAAAGCAGAGGTGAGCACACAGAGAGAGAGAGAGAGAGAGAGAATTGGTGGGGGGGGGGGGGTGGGTAGGTGAGTGTAAGGAATCATATGTGTGTGTAAGGCGGGGGGTTATTTTGTGTGTGTGTGTGTGTGTGTGTGTGTGTGTGTGTGTGAGAGAGAGAGAGAGAGAGAGAGAGAGTTTGGGGGAGGGAGGGGGGGGGTAGGTGAGTGTAAGAAAGAAAGAAAGAAAGAAAAGAGAGAGAGAGAGAGAGAGAGAGAGAGAGAGAGAGAGAGAAACTAGATCAGTACATCTCGCCTTGAAAAGACAACCAACATGCAAAAGTGCTCCATGTATGTTTTACTATTTTGAATTTCTTTTAGACTCCAAGATCTTGTGCCTACCACATGCGATCTGTTGTAGACATCCTATCAAGCAAAGTACCACTACTCCACACTTGCTTCTTTGAGGAATCAAGAAAACTGCAGACCTTGTTTAACATCTGACCTGTCCAATTAATCTAGGACGCTGCATCATTGGGACAGTCGTTGCGGTTGAGAGTAATTTCAGGTTGGGATGAGCACCTTTAATTCTCTTTCAAGTTTTCTTTACTGCTCTTGATGTAGACACAATATATTAACCTCCCCTGAAGTGTTTTCCTATGCACATCATAAGCATACATATAGATGAATCCAGGAAAATGCCCTAACTCATCCCCATTAAAACACAACATAGTGCAGTTTCAATCTCATGATAGGCACTCATCAGGTTGAAAACCATAAACTCCATCACGCATAGCAGGGACTCGCTACTATGACATCGGCACTGATGTCTTCAGCATCCAACAGTGGGTGTAGACCATACTATAAACATATCCTCTCACACATACAAATCCACGCACCCACACATACTTGAGCACCAAAGTCTTCGTACTGAGTTCCTGTCGGCACTCCAGAGGTGAAGGGCAGACTCAGCCATGATGAAGGCTAGCCTAAAGGAGAAGGCACATTATAAGCAATCGATTTTTGCATATTAGTGTGTTTCCATGTTCTTTTAGGAAGACACATTATATTTTGCAGATCCAATATTGACTTCATGCCTCCAAATCAACTTTCTGGTTATATAGTTAATCCACATGCTGAGAGGTTCTAAATTTTGGATAATAGATACTTAAGATTTTTCCTCTGAGATTTTTCCTTTGACGATCACTCACCCACCCATTTTCACTTTTAGCACGAGTATTGGAGTCCCAACTGGACTTCAACACCCAAACGGGGTGTATGCCTTATCCTTTAAGGATATTTTTTCTAAAGACAGCATCACCCCACAATGGAGAGGATGGGAAAAGAAAGATTCCACGTGTTTGTGAGGCCCAGCCCCAACACAATAAGGCCTGGTAATGCCGATCAATTTTTTTCTGTGCATATTTCAATATAAAATTCATCTGCCATAACTTATTTTCTATTATCTTCATCCTCTTATGCAGCCTTTGCTAACATCAATTATGCCTCGAGTATCACACCTCATTCTGGAGGATGGTCAGACAAAAATGCAATCTGCCAATTTCCAATAATCCACGGAAATGGCCATGTTCTTAGGAATACTCTGCAATTGCCTACGGCTCATAAATCCACTTCTCTGTATTCAGAGAGTAGTCCACCAGTTCCTCAGGCTTAAACCACAAAGCAATTTCTGCTTTTGCAGTTTCAGGCCCATCACTGCCGTGGATAATATTCCTGCAAAATTATATAAAGCATGTACTGTCAAACTGACTATAGCCCTTCAAAGTGACTGCACACAAAGACATCTGAGGGCATTGTAGAGCCAATGCTAAATTTAGAACGACACTAAATAGTACCATGAGTACAGATGTCTGGCAGAACATAAACATGTAAAAACACCCTGAAAAAGAAAAGCAAGGTTCCCTTACCTCCCTACAGAAATAGCAAGATCTCCTCTGATGGTACCAGGTTCTGAGTTGTGAGGACTAGTAGCACCGATCAGCTTTCTCCCGTACTTGATCACACCCTGGCCTTCCCAGACCTGGTGTGAAGAAATAACATAATTATTTAAAAACAATTTGCTCCCAAGCTTATGAGTTTGAGATTCTGTGGTAAGAGGTGAAAAGAAACAATAACTCTTTACTAAAATCGTTCAAACAAAGTGTAACTGTAGAAGCAAAAGGAGATTATGAAACCGAAAAACCATTGCAGTAGAAAAATAAGATAAAGCTTTGAAAACCAATAAGTTAACCAAAGAAAGTCTTATGATCTCATCACAATGCAAGCAGAAGCTGCTGTTGCATATTTAGAGATTCCAGAATCTGCTCAGAACAAAATCCATCACAAATTGAAATTCATGTCCCATACTTTCTTTGTCATGTGCCCGCAAGACAGGGAGTTTTCACCTTGGATTGCTGACAACCCCTCGCTCCCTCAATGAACAAACCTAGATATATCATTAGAAAAATGTAATGTATTGCCAAGCTAGCCAACATGAACTGTCACGTTCACTGCATCGAGCATAGAAGACATTGCACCTCAAGCACAGGGACTCTAAGAGGTGAACACATTTATTCAGAGCTTTCATCAGGGGCTGGACCAGAAAAGTTTACAATGTAGCGAATCATGAGTGGGAAAAGAATGAACCATCGCAGCAAAATATACACGATGCAGATTGATAGTTTTACAAAGCCTCTGGACCGATAATCTTCTTAAAGCCTATACTATAATCAAGACCTCCAACCCTGACGACCCTAGATACTCAACACACTTTCACAGCAGTAAACAACGCAATCCAACTTCTCCAATGTTCATAAAGTGAGCTGAATCTCTTACATCCACAAGACTCATCCTTCCAATCCATCCAAAAGAAATAAGAGGGCCTTGCCTACTTAAGGTTAGGGCACACAAGTCAGGTTGTACATCTACTTGATCATTCTCAAGTAGATCAAGAAATTGCTGGGCTTTATCTCTTCAAATTCAACATTAAGATCTATACATAAAAAGGATGGCCAACCTGTCACAGTCAAGACTGGGCAAAACCACTTATTACTACATAAAAACATAGAACACATTGCATGTGGGCTTGAAAATTTAAACTTAAACTAGGATGACAAACTAAGACGGGAGATTTTATTTCTTTTAAAAAATGCCAAGGTACTTACCATAGCAACAACTGGACCAGAGCTAAGAAAAGTACAAAGCCCATTGAAAAAGGGCCTTCCTTTCAAATCATCATAATGTTGTTCGGCAAACTCTTTTGTTGGAGTGACCAATTTGATGGCAACAAGTTTGTATCCTTTTCGTTCAAATCGGTGTAAAATCTCGGATATCTGCTTGCACAAATAATGCCGTTATGGTCTAAAAGAGTACTGAACTGCACTTAAAGTAAGGTCAGCAGCTTGGGCATTTAAAAACCTATTTCATTAACTTACCAGTCCTCTCTGCACACCATCTGGTTTAATAGCTATGAATGTCCGCTCGAGCTACAAATTCACCAACATTCCACACTTCATTCACCCATACATAGAGATTAAAATTGACAGAAGTCTAATTAATATGGCATGCTTCAACAAAATGATTTGGTGAGCATCCATGTTGAACAAATAAAGCGATATATATTTTTTGAGTCAGGATGAGATCTATCAAATTACCTCAGCAGCTTCCAGGGTTGGATTCTGAGTCAAAAGTACTGCAATAAAGGAAGTGATGTTAGCACAGCTCAAACTCATTCATCCATTTTACATTACATATGATGCCTGAAAGTAATTTTTTGAAATAGAGTAGATCAAAAAATAGAATGTAACCCACCCCCTTTCTCTCTCTCTCTCTCTCTCTCTCTCTCTCTCTCTCTCTCTCTGTGTGCAAATATGCCCATCAGGGCTGTAAGAAATCCTAGATTTACTATATTTAGAGATGCACTAAGGAACAGAAAGGAGACAGAAATAGCAGAGAACAAGGAATATTTGCATTGCTTGAGTGTCTGTCGTGTGTCATCCATATAGTTGTGTCTCTCTTATATAGAGAGTGAAGAGTCACACATGAAAAGGTGTGTGTTCCGAAGTGTATGTGCATGAAGAGGTGTGTACCCCTTGTGAAGGGTGTGATCCTTGATGGGAGGGTACATCACAATGGTAGTGTCTCTTCAATAGGATGTGTCTCTTGTGAAGGGTTGTGCCTCATAGGAAGTGTCCCATCAAAAGGGTATACCCTTCCACAAGTGTCCATTCATCAAACCATCCATAAGTCTAAGGTACAGAAAAAGGAATACGTCACAGATCGTGACAAGGGCACCACTGAGGATTTTGGGCAGCCAACAAAAATGGTTGGATCCTACATAACAGAAGCCTTCGAACACTCCTCACAAGATTGGAAGGAATACAAGACACATAGAAAACATGATGTTAACTGCTATTGTAAAGCTCTAAATTGCAATCTTTGCCATGGGACCATACCTTGTCAAAGAAGACAGCTAATGCCAATTTAAATCACTCAACCGGAGTACAACAGAATTGAAGAACTTAGAGCCCGCAAGCATGATGGTTTTTAGACATGAGCATTGGGACACCCAAACATTCAGTGAAGGATGAAGTTCATCATTCCATTTAAAGGCACAGATGCAAGGCTTCATGCTGAAAGAGGTCAATATCGAATAGATCACAAATCTAAAATAAGGAAGATCTTAAACATTACAACTAGAGCACAAGAATGCATGCACAATAATGGTAATTAATGCTAAGATGAAACCCCTTTTCGGTCTTTCCCACTCTTTGGTGTGAGTCAGAGAGACAATGAGACAGAGACAGAGAGAGATGTATGTGTGTACCTATGTGTACACATTCTTTGCATGTGCGCACGTGTGTGTGTTTGTGTGTGCACACAGACATATACATACACTTTATGTATATACACCTTTGTAAGACTAGAATAAGTCCAATCATACAAATTTAGATTTTTTGTTGTTCTAAAGATCAAAAATCTACACAGAAAATAAAAGAGAAAATAAATGAGAATATGAAAGAAAAGAAAAAAGAGGTAAACAAAAACTTTTAAGAAAAACAAAAGGAAGACATACTTAGCAAGCAAAGCAACACTTATGTCGTCATCAGTGCCCAAGCATAAGCAGCTATACTGAGTTTCTAAAGACCCGCGGAGTCTCTTGTACTTGTATACGTACATAACAAGTGTTCGTGTGAAGTGCGATTTTCCCACCAAATAAAACAGATCCTCTGGCTGAGCAAGGACTCGTTACTATACAAGCGCAAATAAAATCCGTTTCGAAGGACATCGCGGCTCTTTCCCTTAGACCAGACAGCAATTCGAGTGCTAATTCTCTGCAGGTGTAGAATACTTGCCTGGTTGTAGTCGTCATGCTTAACAGTAGTGCAGAAAACCCCAACCTATATTCATGCTTAATAGTGGTGCAGACCTTGTGTAAACACCGTATTAGTAGGGGCAGACATCAAGGCTTTGTACTCAAGTTAGACCCTAGTTGAAATCATCCAACCTATCAATTCAACATCAGGTCGTAAGGTTCCTATCTTGTACAAAACGTGCATATCAGGCTATCTGCAGTTTGTAAAACTATATATCGTCGTCGCCTCTGGGCCTCTACTACCCACTATACACCCTAATGCAAGAAAGCAGCAACAATTCTTTTTTTGAACAGCAGGTTCCATGCCATAGTATACATTAAAAATGAGAAAAATCATAGCAAAGAAAGCGGAAACTAATATACAAACAGACGGAAAACTAATTTGTCTATACATTGGAAAATCAGAGCGACTCCAAACTGTTAACACCAAGCAAATAGATTCAAACCTGCGGCAGGTAAAATAAAAGCGCCAGCTCCACCGAGCCATTTGAAATAGGACTTCTCGGATCTACTAGACAGCTGCATCAGCTGAGACGGGAGCGCATTGCCCTTGGAGAATGCCGCTGTTGCAAACGCTCTACTTTCTGCAAAAGGCATTACCAAAAAAAAAAATTTATCCACCAACATCTAGTCAGCTTCCTCCGCCCCCAACGACGTTCCATCCCCTCCCCTGCCGCCAGCCGTTTCTCCGCTGAAACTATCGTCTGTATAAACAGACGATACATGACAACACATGAACCCCGTCCCCCAAAATTATATTAGACACAACTATTGGATAGGGAAAGAGCATCAGGCAAAACAGGCAAAGTAAATTTCCTGCGACAAGGAAAGATGTGCTGGTTAATATGTTATGTTTCCTGATCATTTCCTAATAACTGAGAAGCCCAGGACTGACGTGCGGGAGACATCGTTCTCCACTTGCTTAAGGACCAAAATAGGCAATGTAGCTACGTCCATATAGCTAACGTGTGATTGGCTAAGCGGAAAATAGAGTGAGGAGAAAGTAACATACAAATGAGGTCCGAAGCTCTGGAACCAAGAATAAAAGTCCATTTCAAATGCTAAGAGCTAGCAAAAAGAGCGAAACGAAGTCAGATAAGTAGCTTGGAAACACAACAGTCGCGCTAGAAGAACAAGCGCATGAACAAATGAAAAGGATCAGAGTTTCGAGGACAGCAGAAACTTCATAGATTCTGACAGTTGAAGCTGCAATCCCCCGCAGTTTAAATTTTTTTGTGTACTGGACTGGAAAAGACAAAAAGTACTAAGCGACCAACCGCACAATCAGTTGCATGATCAGCTGAATTCCTAGCACCACCGGATAGAATATAGAAACTCGGTAGCGACCGCCACCAAGTAGATTGTGGCAAAATGGAAGCTAACAACTGAAAAGGACAGAAACGCAGATTGCGACAGATTGGAAAACTCGGAACTGAACACGAATGGAAACCCAGATTCGTGGCACAATAGGAGATGACGCGGCGACGTCGCGAAAAGAAGGCACACTGAACGCAATGAATAAACAGGGAAGCTGCTGTACATTGCAGCCAATCTGAGAGAAGAAACGACGTACCGAGGAGCACAAAAAAAGTCGATTTGGAAAGAACGTTCGCTGGGCAAAAGCTGCCGGGAAATAAAGAAAAGCACGAAAACGCATTTTGGCAGAGCTTCACGGACAGGAAAGGTGCCACTGATTGCAGACAAAAGACACTTTTATGCACATATTATTGGATAGGGAAGGTGCCGCAAGAGAATCGGCAGCAGGAAAAGCTCACTTTCGATAAACAGAGTGCCGAACAACCTGCCTCAGATTGAACAAGATGATTCGGTAATCTCGAACGCAGCTAGAATAACAGATATTCTCGCAGCACAAATTGCCGGACGGGAAAGCTGCCGTAGGCGCAATTTAACAAAGCGTATTGCCATGGGAGCGGCCGTAGGTGCAATTCTGGAGCACAAACGACGCGTTTTTTAAGAAGATTGGTGCCTGGCTGATTGAAGCCAAACGGATCGGTCTCCGGCAAAGCACACAAGACGCATTTTAACCGAAAATGGCATTTGAAAGCTTACCATAGATCATTGAAGCCAGAGCGAACTTTCGTAGCAGAAACAATGCATTTTCTAGGGGATAAATGGTACAGCGGTGCACATTTATGGAGACCACAATGCCATTGAAGGAGAGGGAGCTTTACCGAGAGGTAAAAGGCGGTTGCAAAGGGAAATTGCGACGGAAGGAGTGGAAAGCTACCGACGGATGATGAAGGAGAAAAGAGGATGCAACACCTCAACGACGTCCCGTTTCTAGTCCGATAAGTCTCGCGAGAATTTCCCTTAATTCTCGTCTCTGATACGGTAAGACGGTAAGACAGATGCTGCGGAGCATGTAGTTGAGCTTCCATCACCGTCGTCAAGGTGCAGAAGCCGAGAAAGGGGAAGTTACGATGCAAGGAGAGGAAAATTTACACAAGGAAGGGTGAAGGAGGAAGGAAGGAGAGAAATACCTGAGGAGAAAGCGGATCGAAGGGCGCGGGAAGCATAGGAAGAGAGACGGGACCTCATGGTGGAGATGGATCGATGAACTCACCAGAAATCCTCCGAAATCACAGAAGAAGAAGAAGAAGAAGAAGACGATGAAGAAAACGAAGAAGACGAAGCAGAGCTCGAAATGCTTTCTTCTTCTTCTTCTTCTTATGCTCACGCCGGATCTTAGCCTCCCCTCTTAACCCGATTTCATAGTCCCCTCGCTTCCGCCACGTCACCCCCGCCTCCTCCGCCAGCATATGACCCTTTCCCCCCGCCCCCAGCGCGGCTTCCCCCCTCCACACGTTGCCCCTTGAACGCGTTCCTCGCCACCCACGCTCCTCTTGCCTCTCCTCGAGTTTTTTGCCTCGGAGTTTTACTTGTGACCTCGGAGAAATGGATGCACCAGGGTCGGGCATCCTTGAAGATATTGCCCAGTTTGCTCTCTCGCTCAACACCTGATTCTCGAAGCTCAAGCACAACATCCATCTTAGCACGATTACTACTATATAGTTGACTTCTCACACACTTAGTTTGCCATCTCTCACACTTTGCATGGATGTAGATCAAAGGGATGAGGCAATGAAGTGGAAACTTGCTCCCCCACCAAACTCTTTGAATGAACACTCTAAACTTACTTAACTTCCAACTTTCTCAAATAGTCATCCATGCAAACTAGGCTCATAGGTCAAAGGCTTGAAGCACGAACACTAATTTTTGGGAGATTTTTCCTAAGGTGTTCCTCATCTAAAGTAGACATCACCACCACATGGTAGACTAGCACAACCACCAAACCACAACAAACGACCTCAAGTTACTCTTAGACTAGCACAACTACCAAACCACAACAAACGACCTCAAGTTACTTAGCTACCACCCACTTCAGCTTTTAGTTATCGTGGGTTGAAAGCTCAAATAGTCATCCATGCAAGTGAACAAACTAGGCTCATGTGCGGAAGGCTTGAGACAATAACACTAATTTTTGGTAGAGTTTTCCTCAAGTGGGCCTCATCTAAAGTAGACATCACCACCACATCTTAGACTAGCACAACCATCAGACCACAACAAACAACCCCACCACCATACCTACAATTGGACCTTTTGCAGAAGGCCTATTGAGGGCAATCAATGCTTTATGCTCATGTGCCTATCTGTGAAAGCTACACGGGGTAACTCCGTTGAACCAACATTTAGAGTGCTAAGACTCACCTTGAGTTGGTGGGATTGTTGTCAAGTGGTTTACATTGTTTTTCCAAAAATTGTTTACCAAATTGATGATGTCATCTCTACACCTCCTTTTTGGCCTACCCTCTAGGTAGCCTTAGCAACGTGGGCAAAGCAGAAATTAGGCATTTTTAGAAGTGCATTTTTCCTATTGGACAATACATGGATATCAACGTGGCTTCTCTCCATACTAGACTTGAATGCAAACTTTAAAGTGTTTTACTCTCTCTCTCTCTCTCTCTCTCTCTCCCCTTCTTTATCTCTGAAGTCTTCCTACACACCATCTCCACCTTTTCCCCCCTACTCCCCCCCCCCCCCTCTCTCTCTCTCTCTCTCTCTCTCTCCTTTATCTCATGCAGTCTTTCTCCATCTCCAATGGATTCTTTTTTGTTTGCTTTTTTTATCTTGGGCACGCCTTATGAATGATTAAATATCATTCACCTTGTTAATTATACAATGTTTGGAAAACAAGATGAATAGAGAGAGAGAGAGAGAGAGAGAAGGGGGGGAGGGGGCTTGCCTAGAGAGAAGAGAGAGAGAGGGGGGGCTTGCCTAGAGAGAAGAGGAAGGAGAGCGAGAGAGAAGGGGGGGGGGGGGAGAGGGCATGCATTGAAAGCCTGTTAGAAGGAGCATACCTGGACCAATCACCTTAAAATATTAAAAAATGTATGAAAAATACCTATTTTTGCTTTCTTATCACACATCTTCACTAAGGCCTTCCTATGGCAGGCCAAAAATTATACACACTAAGGCAGATCCTCCCTTGACTTTCAGGAATCTCTATGTAGCAAAACAAGCTGACACACAACTTTCACAAATGAGAAGAAAAGAAGTACCATGGAAGAAAAAGATGGCTTTTGTACGTGAAGGGGGTTATTGATACGATGGAATATGTCATTGGGATATGTCATTGTGAATCTCTATTTAGCAAAATAAGCTGATGCACAACGTTGACAAGCCTTGCCAACAAATGAGAAGAAAAAAAGTACCATGGAAGAAAAAGATGACTTTTGTACATGAAGGGGGTTATTGATACGATCGAATATGTCATTAGGATGCACTAAGTATCTTATTACCAACTTTAGGGAAATGAAAGCTTTACCTCTAATTTCAATAGTCTATTTTACACCAATATCGACGTAAGTACACCCAAACGTGATAGGATGCTTGGTCATTGAGACTGCTTTACTTACATAAAGACCTTCACGTGGCTAAGACGTAATCTTAGCCATGCGGTCCTATAACTTTTTGCAAGCAAGAATCTAGATTGCTTTTGCCCACTCACCGCACGTAATGCAAACAGATCCAAATCCCATTGCTTGTGATTACGACTAGATTTGGACCGTTGGATGAGTAACTTCATCTCCTTGAAACATGCAATGATTAATTAACATAACCCGACTCATTATGATCCCCTAAGATACCAACTCTTAGAGTATATGCTACATGGCCCCAATCTAAAAGTTAGCGGTGTAAGAACAAAGATCCATAAAAAGACTATAAGGAGAGAATGAGGGGAGAACACACTGCTATGAAAAATATGCAGCCATGAAGGTATATAAATGAAGATTCCTTCTCTATTCCATGTAGGTCTCAATAACACTTACACATTCTAGATTAGCATCACATGGAAATTATGTTATGTTAATGTTTAAGAAACATTATTGCTTCATAATCTTTGACATTTTGAGAATGTGTCCTCGTTTGCACCCTAGCAAATTCCATTCAACAACAACAATATGCATGTTGCCCTTGCCAACCTCCCAAACAACATCCATGGGGCAATAGTCCCCAAAATTACCTCCTATAGACCATTTTTTGTACAATGTCAAGGTGGCTAATGTCGAAATTGAAGATGCGCACTATTAGCCATTTCAATATCACTTAATGGTTTGTTAATTTTTCTTTGCAAAAAAAAAAAAGTTTGTTAATTATATTATGTGCCTCAAGTCTCCCTCAAAACTTAGCTATAATAACCTCTCATTTCCTCCATTTTCCCTTCTCCCTCAACAGTTAGCAAAGATACTAATTGAATATTATTTATTTGATGGTTTTTAAAATTCTTTGTTTAGCTTCAAAATCAGAGGACGCCGTCGACTTATGGCAAATTGTAAAAAAGTCAAATCGTGTTCTATTTGAAATTTTTGAAGGGTGATTCACAATTAGTATCCAGAGGTCCCAAAATTTTTAAATACTCAAGCCATTTACCTCAAAAGTGAAGTACAACTCCCAAAAAGCAGCCCTAAAGGTATATGTTATCATTAAAACTGAATTAGCCATACCCACCACTTAAATATGAAATGCTTTAAGAGAAGAGCTCTAAATGAAAAACACTAGAAATAGATTTATTAATTTGAAGCAACAAGATGAAGGTGAGCCATGAGTCATCCTTGGCATATGTAAACTTTGATATTTGCTTTTGGTTGGCGGACCTATCAATGCTACTTGTCAAAAAACACATCTTGAATAAAACACGATACCCAAAATTCAAAAGAATATATCCAAATGGAGAACAAGTATTAAGGAACACTCTTAATATATCCAGCATGCCTATATTTTTTAAAATAAAGTGACCCTCTCAAACAAAGAAGACCTTATTTCTTGGTTTGTTGGCCTTATTCACTTTTTAGCACACACACATGTCGATTTAAGGCATAATAATGAAAGATATCATATCTATAAATTTCCAGCATCGAGATAAAGAGCAGGGATATCAAATAACAAGATCTAGTAATGAAATGAGAGAGATGGAGGAGTGAGGAATGTAAAAAGTACCCCCTTCAAATGTATGAACCTCCCCATCATAAATTTTAGTTAGGAGAAGATAATGTATAGATCTCATTTCATGATCACAATGTTAATCTTGAGGGCAGGTGTTGAATCTCAACATCGTATGTGCAATATTGTTAAATATGCACAAAAAGCATGGTAACTAGGGTTTTTATGCCCTAACCCTGATCCTAACCCTAACCCTAACCCTAAATGGTCATGGGAAATTTTGCATATATTTATTTATTTCAAATAATACTAGCTTCTAGCTCGTCATTTGTGTGTGTGCTCCTAGCTATGCCCACTCTAGCTTCTAGCTTGTCACTTGTGTGTGTGCTCCTAGCTATGCCCACTCTCTCCTCTCCTCTCTCCTACCTTATCATTCCTTTGACGTTTGATTCTTTTGCATTTTGAAAACCATTCATCATGGCTTGTCATGGAAGTTGCACTTGAGTCCAATACCATCTTGGTTTATCATAGTATCCAAGGTCATGATTTCCTTGAATAGAAAGAAACATTTCATGTTGTTCAGAGTTATTGTAATCAACATATTGGGCATAATGGCTAGCCGATTTGGATTTATGTCACGTCTTTGCTTCATATGGCATTTTGATTCTCATTGGCTAGATATATTATAAAATTTATTACTATTGGGGCTTATTTGAGAGCTCTCAATGGTAATGTATTTGTTTCAATTTCCTCTACCTTGGATATTGTTGTTGCATGAACTTCTTAGGAAGTTTTTATTTTGCTAGCTATTTGAGGATGGTGATTAATTAAAGTTGCCCCTATTAGTTTAGTAGGCTAAAACATGGAAAGTAGTCCTTGCATTAGCTAGGGTAACAAGAAATACTTATTCATCATGCTTTGATGGAGCTTTCACCTCCATTTGGGGTTTAAGGTATAGAGAAGGTTAAGGGTTGTAGGATTCAAAAAAGAAATAGGGCTGACATTGTGGAGAACTAGTCTCCTTTACCAATTTAGGGAGTTGTGGTGAAAAACTAATGTAAGAGGTAAGGTTCAAGGAGTAGCATATAGAGGTAGGAAAAAATTGGTGTAGAAGTAAACTATAAACATGAGGAGGGTAGGGACAAAAGGTGTCTAGAAGTAGAATACCAACATGAGATAAGGGTTGGAATAGATTCAAGTTTAAGGTGGAGGGAGTGTAGGGAGAAAGTTTGCAAGAGGGAGGATTGCACGAGGTAAAGGGAACATTGCAAATCTAGTTTCTCTCTCTATAATCTCAAAACACACTTGATGATGAAATCTCAAGTCTTCGAGTAAAATGCGTCCTCTATCAAAAGAAAGTACAGATGGATTTCTTGTTCCTTTTTTCATAGTGAGCATCATTCTCTCATTAGACCTAGTATCTCTCTCTTGATTACATGGAATAAAGAATTCCAGAAACAATTTTCAATGCTCTTTAGAGAGTTTCTTGATCATGATAATGGTATCTTATGTGCTAAATGTTCTAAGAAGATCACATTAGTTAAAAGTAGAGCTATGTTGCATGCAATACACACATGACACACACATGCAACACACATATGAAATCCCAGACGTGCAACATCTTTGATCCCTACAATTTTGACACAACACGCACATGGAGTTTTAATGATTTGCAATTCTCACTACACACAATTATCCCATTGCGGCTTCCCCCCTCCACACGTTGCCCCTTGAACGTGTTCCTCACCACCCACACTCCTCTTGCCTCTCCTCCAAGTTTTTGCCCCACAGTTTAACTTCTAACCTCGGAGAAATGGGATGCACCAACGTCGGGCATCCTCAATGATAGTGAGGCTCTTCCTCCTAGTTTGCTCTCACACTCAACGCTTGATCCTCGGAGCTCAAGCACAACAGCCACCTTAGCATGATTACTACTATATAGTTGGCTTCACACACACTTAGTTTGCCATCTCTCACAGTTTGCATGGATGCAGCTCAAAGGGATGAGGCAATGAAGTGGAAACTTGCCCCCTTGAATGAACACTCTCAAGTTAACTTCCAACTTTCTCAAATAGTCATTCATGCAAGTGACCAAACTAGGCTCATAGGCCAAAGGCTTAATGGGAGATTTTTCCTAAGGGGTGCTCATCTAAAGTAGACAACACCACCACATCGTAGACTAGCACAACCACCAAACCACAACAAACAACCTCATACCACACACTTCAGCTTTAAGTTATCGTGGGTTGAAAGATCAAATAGTCATCCATGAAAGTGAACAAACTAGGCTCATGTTTCGAAGGCTTGAGACACTAACACTAATTTTTGGTAGAGTTTTCCTCAAGTGGGCCTCATCTAAAGTAGACATCACCACCACATCTTAAACTAGGACAGCTACCAAACCACAACAAACAACCCCACCAGTGACCACCATACAAGGGGGATTCACAAGGGACTCCTTACGTGAGTGTAAGGGAGGGGGGTTTTTGTAAGGTCTGGTTTAAGCTTATAAGTTAGGGGGTTTCTTTGTGGTTGGTGGGGGGGGGGTTTCAAAGGGGGAGGGGCATGGGGGGTGGAGATGGAGGAAAGGAGGGAGGGATTTGAAGAAGTCTCTAAAATGGATTGTCTTTGTGATTGGACTACTTATTGATACCTTGCAGCTTAAAATTATACTTAAACTTTCTTTTTATATTTTGTTCATGTGATTTAATCAATAGCAAAACTTGTACTAGTTTGACTTTTGTGTGAAACATGATATTAAATATCACCCAAGATGTATAATATTTTCATCCACGTTCAATCGAGGTAGCATATGCATATATTGTGAAAGTGTACATAAATTGTGTACAATTAAAAAAAGGGTGGGTTATGGTTCCTATCCTAATATGCTCCTTAAATAGGGGTAGCAATGATTTTACAATGGAAAACTTATAAGCTTAAATAGGGGTATTTATTACCCATAAGGAGACCTTAAATAGGGGTTTTTTGGAAGGTTTATCCATGCAGGTGACATAGACCTTTTATAAGAAGTGAACCCCCCGGGCCACCATACCTACAATTGGACCTTTTGCAGAAGGTTTATTGAGGGCAACCATGAAGGTATATGAATCAAGATCCCTTCCCTATTCCATGGACTTGGTCTTAATAAGCTTACACATGTAGATTAGTATCACATGGAAATTATGTTAAGTTAATGTTTAAGAAACATAAATCTTTGACATTTTGAGAATGTGTCCTTGTCTGCACCCTAAAAAAAATCTTCAACAATAACAATATGCATGTTGCCCTTGCCAACCTGCCAAACAACATCGGTGCAATGGTCCCAAAATTACATCCTGTAGACCATCTTTTGTACATCAAGGTGGCTAATGCTGGAATTGAAGATGTGCACTATTAGCCATTTCAACATTACTTAATGGTTTGTTAATTTTCTTTGAAAAAAAAAAGGTTTGTTACTTATATTATGTGCCTCAACTCTCCCTCAAAACTTAGCTATAACAACCTCTCATTTCCTCCATTTTCCCTTCTCCCTCAATAGTTAGCAAAGATAACTAATTGAATATTATTTATTTTATGGTTTTAAAAAAAACTTTGTTTGGCCTCAAAATCAAAGGACGCCTTCAGCTTATGGCAAATTGTAAAAGGTTGAATTGTCTTCTATTTGAAAATTTTGAAGGGTGTTTCACAATTAGTATTCTGAAGTCCCAAAATTTTTTAATACTCAACCCACTACCTAAAAAGTCAAGTACAGCTCCCAAAAAGTAGGCCCTAAAGGTAGATATTATCATTAAAAGTGAATTAGCCACACCCACCACTTAAATATGAAATGCCACACCAAGTGGTAAAGCTTTGTTAATTGAGTTTCTTGCACTATCACTGCTCAAAGCACCTATTGCCATGATACCATATAGAAATACGATGTAAACGGAGAGATTTGTTTGATAACAACAATAGTACAATAACAAAAGAATAGACACAATAGAGGATAATAAAAATTTTGTATCACCAAATAAGATACAACTGATGGTGGTATCCACTCATGTGCCCTGCAGTAGAGCTTTGATGGCATAGAAGTATTGGCATTCAATGTTGAGGCTTGAGAATTGGCCTCCTTATAAAGTCCTTCGTAGTTGACCAATTCCACCACATTGATGGGCTGCTGGTGGCACATGCATATTAACTTAGCACACTGCGTGACTAAGTGTAAGGACGATGGCACATGCTTGCTTGAATTTTGCCACCAACCAAAAACCATTGACCACGCATGCATAAGCAAACTTACCGCGAATGCTCGCAGGCATGCAATGGAGCGCATACCGTCGTGGGCCTAGACCTCGCTACTAGCCAGGATCAGGGGTGTAAGAAAATAATACAATGTCTGTGCTCAACAGATAACAGGATCTCGTATGCAAGAGAGAAAACAACATAGTATGGAGAATAAAAAATTTGATTACTGTAGAACTGATACAATAGATGGCGCTGCCTCCCAACCGTGCACTCCTATGAAAGAAGCTTCGATGGCATGTTGGAAACAGTAGAAGACGAAGGCTGGATGCTAAAGAATCAGGGTTGCTGTAGCCAGTGATGAAATGGGCTTCACGGGCTTGCTCTTATATAGCCAGCAGTTGTAGTCGGTTAGGCTCAATTGGGTGACCGACCCAGTCTACCCAAAACGGTTGACTAGGGCCACCGATAATACGATAGAACTAGTGCGCAAAACAGAGCCATCCAAGATCATTTGAGGCTCCAAACGGGCCCCGCAACCTGAGAGTGGGCTGCCCCGAGAAATGCTCTGTCTACCCTTAGTGCAGTCAAACAAGGGATGCCTTCCCGCACTTGTATGTAGCCTAGTTGGCGGTGTGCCAACTCTATCTGAAGCTGTCCAGCCATTAGGCCATCTGGTGTCCAAACCAGGACCTACCGGATAACCGAGCTACTCAAATGCTTTCTCCTCATATGGGGGGCTTACAAGTAGAGTAAGCTGGTTCCCGTCGTGTAGTTACACGAGAGTGGAGCATTGATATCTAACACCCCCCCTCAATGTCCACCCGCAAGTGAACTTACTTTTTCGGCCCAATGCCAAGTCGATGAAGATGCCTCTCCAGCAAGTCTCTTCCAAGAGCCTTCATGAAGATGTCCGCAGCATTCTCTGTAGTCGGATAGTACACCAAGTCGACCTCTCCATCCATGATGAGCTCGCGTACAAAGTGATATTGAATCTCAATGTGTTTTGTATGAGCGTGGAACATTGGGTTCTTTGCAATCGCCATGCAACTCACATGATAACTACGTAGGCTTGTTCTGCACTGCACCCATGTCCCCCAAAATCCTCCTCAACCACACTGCCTCACAGGAAGCAAAGCATGCTGATTTGTACTCAGCCTCGGTATAGAAGAAAGAGCAACTATGGGTTGCTTCTTGATGACCCATGACACAGCGCCAGATCCAAGTGAGAGACAATAACCTGTCACTGATCTCCTGTTGTCCATGTCTCTAGCCCAATCGGAGTCATAGAATCCGGTCAAGATATTGCCCTTGGTATAGGTGATGCCATAATCAAGTGTGCCTTTGATGTATTTCAGCACCCGCATCCCTGCCCTCCAATGGTTCTCCCGGGGCTTATTGGAAAACCTGCTTAGTATACCAGTCGCAAAACTGATGTCCAACCATGTGTTGCACAAGTAGATCAAGCTACCCACAAGTCTTCTGTACTTCGCTTCATCCACCAGTGGTGATGAATTCTCGCTTGAGAGCTTCACGTCAACCTCCATAGGGGTACCAACTGTCTTGCACTCAGCCATGCCAAATGCCTTCGGTATCTCTCCAGCATACTTCAGCTGTGAAATGAAGATCTATTTCGGCTCCTACCAAACTTCAATCCCCAAACAGAAATGCATCAGTCCGAGGTCTGTCATTTCAAACTCTCTTCCTAGCAAATGCTTCGTCTGCAAGATCTTCTCTTCATGGTTCCCTATTATGACAAGGTCGTCCACATAAAGGACCACAATCATACACCTGCCTCCTTCTCTGAAGATATATAAATTTGCATCAAATGGGCTCCTTCTGAACCTGTTTTACAGAAAGTAGGCATCAATTCGCTGGTACCACGCTCGTGGGGCCTATTTTAGCTCGTAAAGTGCCTTCTTCAGTTTGCAGACTTTACCTTCTAAATCGAGGATCTCAAAACCCGGTGGTTGTTCCATGTATTATTCCTCCTTGAGATCTCCATTCAGAAAGGCAGATTTCACATCCATTTGAAACATGGGCCAACTTCCCTGGGCAGCTAAAGCCAAAACACTACGAATTGTGGTTAGTCGAGTCGTGGGAGCAAAAGTAGCTTGATAATCAAAACCATGTACTTGTGCAAATCCTTTTGCCATGATCCGAGCCTTATAATTATCCAACATGCCATCGGACTTGTACTTGGTCTTGTACACCCACTTGGTTCCGATTACCTTGCATTTTGGTGGTCGATCCACAAGGTCCCAAGTGTTGTTCTTCATTATGGAGCCATACTCTGACTACATAGCCTCCATCCACCTATCATTGCCCTGTGCCTCTTCAAGACACTTGGGTTCATCAGCACGGATCACTTCTGTCATCAAAGCATAGTTGACCAAGTGTTCCTGCACCCTTCTTTGCTCCTCTAATCTCTTGGACCGGCGGTGTTTGGATGGTTCCTCCTCAATGACTGGAGGTTCTCTACCGTCCAAAAGCTGCTTTACCCACTTTGGGAATGGCCGTTGCCGTTGTGGTTCTGTAGGCTCTTCTTCATCTTCTTTGTCTTGAATCCTCCCAAGCACCGTTGGGGGAGTTCGGTCTACTGTTGGTGGTGGTACTGGATGGATATCTTGGTCCTGGTTGTCTGGGAAGGAAGCATCCTCCTCCAATTGATGGGCTGTTTTGAGAAGACCACATCGTGACTTACAATTACCTTCTTGGTAACAGGGTTATACAGACGGTAACCCTTTGCCTCTTCACTGTAGCCCAAGAAAATACACTTCCGGCTCTTCGGTTCCCATTTGGTCCTAGTAGCATCAGGGAC
Source organism: Dipteris shenzhenensis (assembly GCF_047967505.1). Classification (NCBI taxonomy): domain Eukaryota; kingdom Viridiplantae; phylum Streptophyta; class Polypodiopsida; order Gleicheniales; family Dipteridaceae; genus Dipteris; species Dipteris shenzhenensis. Next base: position 33,603,446 of record NC_141626.1, read on the forward strand.
ATGCACAAAATAGTCACATCCAAAAACTCTGAAATGTGCAACTGAAGGTTTCTTACCAAAAAAGGCTTGTAGTGGAGTTATCTCATTCACAGCCTTCGTGTAGCTACGATTGAGGATGTAAACTGTAGTGTTACATGCTTCAGCCCAAAAAGTCTTTGGCAAATCTTTCCCTTTCATCATACTCCAGCCCATTTCATAGATGAAGCGCATCTTGCATTTTGCTACTCCATTTTGATATGATGTATGTGGCGGGGGTTTTTGCCTCTTGATTCCATGACTTTTGCAGTAACTTTCGAATTCAGTTGATGTGAACTCTCCACCTTTGTCTGATCTCAACTTCTTCACCTTCCTCCCCATTTCTTTCTCGACCATTACATGCAATTCCTTGAACCTACTAAAAGCCTCGTCTTTAGTCTTCAGGAAGTATATCCATATCCTTCTACTGTAGTCGTCGATCAATGTCATCAAGTAGTAAGAACCACCCAAAGCTTCCATCTCCATCTATTCGTAGAGGTCCGTGTGAATGAGCTCTAGAGGAGCCTTTGCCCTATTGGCCTCTTTAGGAAAGGGCTGTCGATGCTGCTTGCCCATCATGCAAGCTTCACATACATCGGGCAGATCTGAAATTTCTGGTAGGTGTGCAATCATTCCACTTTTATGCATCTCCTTCAAAGAACTAAGGTTTAGATGACCAAACCTCTCATGCCATAGCTTAGTGTTCTTCACATCTGCTCGAGCACTGAAAGTTGAGAGTTCGTAAATGTTGTTGCGCTGTGTACCTTTACCAATGACCTTTCCTTGAAGATCCAAGACTGTGCACCATTCTTATCGAATTGAACTTTGAGGTCCCGATCCGTGATCGCGGAAACGGACAACAAGTTCCTCTTGATATCTGGCACATAAAGAACATCAGACAACTGTTTTACAACTCCATCTGACTTGAGAGAAATCATACCTTTTCCTTTTGTTGGACATTTTGCATCATTGCCCACTACTACCAGGATGTTATTCCCTACTGGCTGTAGAGAGATATACTAATCCTTCCGACTGGTCATGTGGCATGATGCACCACTGTCAATGATCCATGGCGCATCTGCAAGTACATGAATTGCCTCCGTGTAAATCTCCTCAATTGCGACGAACAGCTCTATTGGTGCTACCTACGTGCTGTTGCTGGACTCTTTCTTTACTCCATTCTTCTCATCTGCAATCTTCTTTCAGCACTCATTTTGCTTGTGCCCTACCTTGTTGCAATAGAAGCACTTGATCTTCTTCTTTCTCTTTTTATCATCAAAAGAAGATGGGTTACGAGAGTCCTTACCCTTACCTTTCTTTGATCTGATCTAGAAAGCCGAATCTTCTCCATTCCTCGTCTTTTGATGCATCTCCTTCTCCAAAAGCATCGTGTTGAAATCCTCAAAGTTGAGGGCGGATTTATGTTTTGCGTATTCAGTGTCATAACAAGACCGTCGTACTTTGGTGGGAAAATCCGTATGCACCTTCGTGCTAGATTCTTGCTGGTGATGGTGATGCCAATTGCAGTCATCTGATCACGCAGAGTCTTCACCCTGGTGATGAACTTCTCTGCCACTTCAGACTCAGACAACTTCTCATTCGCGAGTTGAGTCTCCAAATTCTGAATCCATGTCTGATTCGTGGTCTTGTACTGATTTTTCAAGACCATCCATGCCTCCTCTACTGTGGTGACATGTTGAATTAACGCCATGACAGAATCACTAACACTGTAGACAATAGAACACAACAGCGCATCTGCATTTCTTGTCCATGCGAGAATCTCATCCGCAGTTGGTACTATCTGTTCTCCTACATTGGCTAGGTTTGGGGCCTCACGTCCACCCCAGTAGCAGTGTCCCAAAGCTCATATGAGCTTAGAATGGTCTTCATCTTGAACTTCCAGAGTGGATAGTTAGAGCCGTCCAACTTTTCACTTTTGCCGAACGGTGGGATTCGCAGTCTTGCGGGCTGGGCCATCTCTCAGAATCTGCTCACAAATAGAAACACACTATCAAATCTTCTTGCTAGAGTCCAGGCTCTGATACCTTGTAAGAAAATAATACAATGTCTGTGCTCAACAAATAACAGGATCTTGTACGCAAGAGAGAAAATAACATAGTATGGAGAATCAAAAATTTGATTCTTGTAGAACTGATACAATAGATGGCGCTGCCTCCCAACCGTGCGCTCCTGTGAAAGAAGCTTCAATGGCATGCTGGAAACAATAAAAGACGAAGGATGGATGCTAAGGAATCAGGGTTGCTATAGCCAGTGATGAAATGGGCTTCATGGGCTTGCTCTTATATAGTCAGCAATCGTAGTCAGCAATCGTAGTCGGTTAGGCTCAATTGGGTGATTGACCCAGTCCGCCCAAAACGGTCGATTGGGGGTCAGTCCCGAAATAGGCCCCCGACCATACAATAGAACCAATGCACAAAATAGAGCAATTAACCTACGGTCTATTCAACCCAGAGCCATCCAGGATCATCTTAGGCTCCAAACGGGCCCCGCAACTCGAGAGTGGTCCGTCTACCCTCAGTGCGGTCAGGCAAGGGAAGCCTTCCCGCACTTGCATGTAGCCTAGTTGGCAGTGTTCCAACTCCATCTGAAGCTGTCTAGCCATTAGGCCACACATGGCCCCCATCTGGTGTCCAAACCAGGACCTACCGGATAACCGAGCTACTCAAATGCCTTCTCCTCATATGGGGGGCTTATAAGTAGAGTTAGCTGCTTCCCGCATAGTTACACAAGAGTGGAGCATTGATATCTAACAAGGGGTGCTACCCTCGAACCCCCTATACCGTCGCGAGCCTAGACCTCGCCACTGCCCAGGATGGGAGGTGCTACCCTTAAACCCCCGAGGAGTAAGTTCTTGCTTCTACCATATCCAAACCATGATATCTCATCTAGTATCAAAACTAGGATCCTACCATTGTCCAATGCTCACACCATGGCTTCTCCTCATAATGGGGTCCTTACAAAATGGAACTATGGAACATTGGTGCTTACAAATGAGAGGTGGGCATTGCACACATACCAACAAAATGATGTTGCCAATGATGTTGATGTTCTGGGTAGAAGATGATGGATAACAGGTGTAGTTCTATGGCAGAATCATTTTTCTTGAGTGTTTTGTAGAGATTTGGTGCTATGTGACAGAAGAGGCATCCACAGAGTATATTTAATAGTATAGGTGCAATGGAAAGCAACAAGAGACTGTTTGCATGTCAAATTTTATGGATTAGATAGGGCCCATCACTTTGTATATGAAATCAAGACAATAGTGCCTATAGAGCAGAATGCAGATCCACAAACCATTGAATCAGCTATAAATGTAGAAGAACCCTCAGGGGTGGACTGAAGCGCTCCAAGAGCATCTCAAGATGATGTTGGCATGGATTTGTTGGGAGACCAGTACGGCATGATTTGTTCTCCATAATTTGAAGTGTGGCAAACCAACTATCGACTACGGTATGACTAGCTTCAAGTCAGAGGGACTAGACAAAAGAATCTAGCCATAGAACTTGAGGACAA